>NC_088346.1:40955000-41255000 GCF_036884655.1 Musa acuminata AAA Group | reverse complement strand
CATTAAATGGGCCTAACAATGAGCCCAAATCACTCCCAATTTAGGCCAAATTGGCCCCTAATTGAGTTGACCCAATTCCAACCCAATTATGTACTAACTACGAATATTAAGACATTCACTAGGCTAAATAAGTCCGTAAGTCTAGGTTTCTTCCGACGAGCCTCCTGCAATCTTTCGACAAACTTCCGATGATCTCTCAATAATGTTCCAGTAGACTCCCGGCAAGCTCCTGGACTTCACGACGATCTTCTTGGCGAGTTACAATAAGCTTCTTTGGCAAGCTTCTGGACTTCTTGGTCAATTCTGGTAGAACCTCCGATGAACGTTTTGACTTCCGACGAACTCTCAAGCTCTCAATGAAATCTCGTTCTTGACTTCGGGACTTTATTTTGCTTTATGCTTTGCTATCTTTGTTATTACAAAGCTTGAGTCAAGTGTTGTTTGACATGTCATTGGTTTATCGACGCTTCATCTTATTCCTCGATGCATCGTCCTCTCTTACGGCCTATTGCCCAATCAGTTAGTTGACCTCCACAACTTCGATTTCCTTAGCACAATTTTCATTCTTCTTGGCCCGATGCCCGAACTTATGGCCCGAAGCTTGTTGTATCTCAGATTTTGATGATGAAGTCAATTATCATTTGTTATATAATCCATATGTTGAGATAAGTGTGCAGGATTAACTACGATGAAAATAAGACATGAAGCAGGAGTTGAGTCTGAGTCAAGACTATGTTCACATTGGGAGTTCGAGAGCTCGATAGAAGTCCGGACGGTCGTCGGAGGTTCTGTGGGAACAAATCCGAGAAGTCCAGGAGCTTGCCAAAAAAAGCTCGTCGGAACTCGCCAAGTGGATCGTCACAAGTCCAGTAGTTTGTCGGAAGTCCATCGGAGTATCGTTGGAGGTTCGTCGGATGTTCGCTGGAAGCTCGCCGGAAGAAGCGATTGATGCACCGAAGCAAGCTATAGTAAATGTCTTAAGAATTGTCGTAGTTAGCATGTAGATTAAGTTAGGAATGGGAGGTGATCTCATTAACTTAATATGGGGGCAATTGGGCCCTTGATAGACCTAAATTGGGCCGAATAGATCAACCCATTCGGACTAGAATTCCTACTAGGCGGTGGCACCGCCTAGGAGAGGGTCTCCCAGGAAAGCTGAGCGGTGCAACCGCCCCTAACAGGCGGTGGAATCGCCTGAGCTCGGTCTCTGAGCTCTGCCAGGCGGTGCAACCGCCCTATTCAAGCAGTGGCACCACCAAGGCTCAGTCTCCGAGAGAGACTAGGCGGTGCAACTGCCCTTGACAGGCGGTGGAACCGCCTGAGCTCGGTCTCCGAGCTCTATTAGGCGATGCAACCGCCCCTGTCAAGCGGTGGCACTGCCTAGGGGCTTAGTCTCCGAGCTCTGCCAAGCGGTGCAACCGCCCCTGTCAGGCGGTGGCACCGCCCAGAGGCTCAGCCTCCGAGCTCTGCTAGGCGGTGCAACCGCCCCAATCAGGCGGTGCAACCGCCCCAGTCAGGCGGTGCAACCGCTAGACCCCGGAATTCCGGGAGATAAAAGTTTTAAGCTCCAAATTCAAACTAGTTTGGAGCCTATATATACCCCACCCTTTCCTGCATGAAAGAGCACTGAAAATCCAATCTTACTCTGTGATTTTTAAAGGTCAAAAGTGTTGTAAAGGCTAAAAGTCCTCCTCCCGCTTTTCTTCCAAGTTTTCATCTTTCAAGAGAGTTGAGAAATCTTGTAAGGGTTGTCTCCTAAGCCCATCAAAATGAGTGAATCTGTAAAAGGGTGGTTAGCCTTCGTCAATTGAAGGAAGGCCTCTAGTGGACGTCGGTGACCTCGTCGGAGGAGGAAGCCAAAAGTGGATGTAGGTCAAGATTGACCAAACCACTTTAAAATTATGGTGCTCTCTGGTTTGCATTTATTCATGCTACTTATCTTACTGCAAACCTCCATATGTGCTTTACTTCCTCTTTACTTTTGCTACACTCTTTTACGAACTCACTTTCAAGTTAAGTTTCCAAAAACAATTTTACGTCGGAAATCGGTTTTATCGTACGAACATCATATTTCAGTTTGCGCTTACATTTCGATTTCTATCTTAACTGTAAACTTCCTACCTTACTTTACTTCAAATATATTTTCATAAGCTTTCAAAGTTATTATCTGCACGAAATGACTTTTATGTCGGAATCAGATTTCAACGTACGAACGTAGTTTTAATCGTCGAAAGTTTTCCTTTGCACTAATTCACCCCCCCCCCCCTCCTCTTAGTGCTCTTGATCCTAACAATTAGTATCAAAGCGAGGTTAACTCTCAAACAGATAAAAACCCGACCCGAATAAGGATCTTCCTTATTTCAATGGATTTTGAACTTTAGAATCTTATCGAAAATGGATTTTCGAAGTCTTATCTTCCAATGATCGATTGGAATGAATTGGAGAAGAAGACTTTCGCTCTTAATGCAAAGGCTATAAATGCCTTATTTTGTGCCCTTGATAAAAATGAGTTCAATCGTGTTTCGGTTTGTGAAACCGCATTTGATATTTGGCATACACTCGAAGTAACTCACGAAGGTACAAGTAGAGTGAAAGAGTCAAAAATCAATCTTTTGATACATTCTTTTGAACTTTTACGAATGAAACCGAGCGAGACTATTGGCGACATGTACACCCGTTTCATGGATGTTGTCAATGGTCTAAAAGGACTCGGCAAAAGTTTTTCCGATTTTGAGCTCGTAAATAAGATTCTAAGATCCCTTCCTAAGAGTTGGGACCCTAAAGTCACTGCTATTCAAGAGGCTAAAGATTTAAATAACTTCTCTCTTGAAGAACTAATTGGGTCATTAATGACCTATGAAATGACTTGTAAGGCTCATGAAGAGCAAGAACACATCATTCCAAAGAACACGAAGGATATGACACTTAGAACTTTGGATGACCACTTGAGAGAATACTCAAGTGATGAGAACTGTGACGATGACTTGGTACTTCTAACAAGGAAATTCAAAAAATTCATTAAGAGAAACAAGTTTAAAAGTGACACAAAAAATAAACTTGAACCCAAAAAGGACCAAGTTATTTGTTACGAATGCAAAAAGCTGGGACACTATAAAAGTGATTGTCCCCAAGCCAAGAAGAGAACATCAAAGAAGAAGGTGCTCAAAGCAACGTAGGATGACTCGAGCGCATCCGAAGAAGAGGAGTCCAACACCGAGCAAGTTGCTCATTACACCTTAATGGCCATCAGAGAAGAGATAACAAATTTAATTGATGTAGATTTATTATTTGATGAATTATTAAATGCCTTCTATGACTTATTCGATGAATGCAAAATAATTAGTAGAAAATATAAATTGCTGAAAAATAAGCATGATAGTCTTGTTAGCAATTTTGATAAATTAAAAACTGAATATCACGATAGTTTAGCTCAATGTGAAAAATGCCATGATCTAGAAACTCTCCAAAAGGAAAACTTGCTACTAAAGGATACCTTAAAGAAATTCGAGGTTGGTAGTAAGTCTTTGAACATGATCCTTACAAACAAGAGTCACGTTCCCAAAAGAAGTGGAATCGGATTTGTGAGAAGTCCTCACCAAAATCCAACCACCTTCATAAAAGGCCCTATCTTACATGTTCAACACCAAAGCAAATGCAACTTTTGTTGCAAACATGGACATAAAACGTATCATTGTCCATTCAAGAAAATTAGTCTGAACAAATTGATTCGGGTTCCTAAAGGAACCATGATAAACTCTATGCAACATAATAAATAATGTAGATCAGCTTTTGAGGCACCCAAAAGCAAATGGGTACCTAAAAATCACCCCTTCTTGTAGAAATATACACCATCAAAAGCTAGGAGCAAGAGATAATATCTTGCTTTTTGGGTACTCGATATTCATGACTCGAGATCCAAAAGAACACATAATGCTCTCTAGCCTAAATAGTAAAAAGAGAATTAGAAAATTAATATTGTAGAGTGATACTAATACAATCCTATTTAATCCCTCAGATTTTAAAACTCATAATTCTCCCTTCATATACCCTTCGGATTTCTGAACTCATCGAATTGATTTCTTCTTTACCTTCGGATCCAACTATATCATTAACTTACGTCTTGGAAGCAAAGTTTGTCATAAACTTGCAAAGCTTACTAACTTGGATAATAAGCCATGAATATGTCTAAAATTATGTATGACATTTAACGTAGAATATGTGTCACAAAATCTATTTTGAATGTATGAAATTTCTCATCTTGAAATAGAAACTCTTACGTAATTACGAAAGTAAAGTTGATTGCTCCACAAATGAAAACTCTTCTCAAGTTAAAAAAATCCAAATCAGTCCATACAGCCCCAAACAAGTGCTCGTCGCCTGTAGGAGGTGGCACCGCCTAGCTGACGGTAGCACCGTCGACTGTCACGAGTTGCGGGCGGTGCAACCGCCCGCAATCTTGCCCCCTTTTAAACCGAGCTAGGGTCAGCGGTAGAACCGACCCCAACTTACTCCCTTCCCCTCTTTACACCACCAAAGCTTCTCCACCTTCATTTCTCCCAAATACTCCTCATTTCAAAGCAAAAGATCAACGATCTCTCTTTCTCTTAAGGATTACACTTAAAGTATTCTCTAAGAACCCTTTAAATTCTATTTTTGAGTCATTTACTCTTGCTCATTACTATCTTCTTAAATAGCAGTAGTTATGGGCTTTAGAAGATCCTCTAGGGACAAAGGGAATAGGAGATTAGAAGAAGACTTTGATCTTACCCTTTTCGATTCAAAATATCATGTTGAAAAATTTTCTTCCTTCGAATTTAGAAGTGTCAATAAGGGAAAACATATAGATCTAGATGAACTAAGAGACTTAGAGATAATCTAATGGTTTACAAACTTAGATCTACTCCCAATTTTATAAATTAGTGAACTCATCTATCCAAGACTTGTTAGATTATTTTATAACAATCTACAAGTAAATGAAGAAGAAAGAGTGTCTACCTATCTCCTAGGACAACACATCTCCATTACGGATAGATTCATTTGTGACATGATAGGCATTCCCGTAAAAAATAGAGGTCTTTATTTTAGAGGATCGTGGAATAATGAAACAGTTAAGACAACATATGTTGAAGCCTTAGGAACAATTTTCGGTAATCCCAACTTAGTGATAGTTCCTAAAAGCTGTGAACATCTACTACCACTAAACACTAAGGTACTTCATCATATTATAACTAGCATCATTCTCCCTAAACAATACCATCATGATGAAGTAAGTCAAATGGAATTAGGAACCATGTATTCGATCATGAAAGGACATAACATTTGTTTTGGTTACCTTATCCAACAAAATATGATAGAACTATCTAAGAAAGACATGATGCTTCCATATGGTGGTATAATCACTAGAATACTTAAAGCCTACGATATTCCAATACCACCCGACGAAGAAGTGATGAAAGTAGATAGGTTTAGCATAATAAATAAAAATCTACTTCACTGATTGAGATGTTTTTATAGAAACGGTAATTGGGTTAGAATGCCTAGAAGAACCGATCCCCCTCAACCTGAACCAGAACCCGAAACACTAGTCTTTAGGGGTACTCAATCTCCTCTGATCTGTCCCTTTGAAGAAACACATCCATTTGAGCAAGCTCCTGCATCATCTAACGAAGACATTGGGATTCAGATGGACCAATTTGAACAAAGACAAGATCGGCTTGAACATCGACAAGATCAAATCCTATCTGAGCTGCAGCAAATTCATCGACAATTTGACTCTTTATTTAGGCACTTTAATTTTTCACCTCCCGAATAAGCTTGTATATGTGGACACAATCACCTCTTGTTGTAACAATTACGTTGTTGTAAGCTCTTATGTTACTTACCTTGATCACAATGCCTTGATGACTACTAATCTTTGATATTGTTACTTGATGTATTAATTGGTGAGAATATGCAAGGTTACGTTGCTCAATCTCGTTACTCAATGTCGGATTTCATGTTGAAATTAAATGTTTCTATAATGCCTACTTTGAAAACATTGTGTCTTGGTTTCCATGATAAATATGATTTGAGAAAGTAATATAGCCATGAAATTGATGTGTCATTTCCATGATGTTAATGTGTCATAATATTACCATGATGTTGATGTATTGCCATAATACTAAACATCAACTAGTTGATATTTTTACAAAACCTCTAAGGAAGAACAATTTGATTTCATTAGAAGAGAATTATGAATGTTAATGTGTCCAAATGCATAAACTTGTTAAAATTATTTTTCGGAATTTATTGATTGAATGATCAAATCACTTGATTGTCATTACATGCCTAAAATTACATGTTGGAAATTATGTTTTTTGGATACAAAAATTTCCATAACAATAATCATATTTTGTCTTCATGATTGTAGTTGAAAATCTATAGTATAGTCTTGTTCGAATACATGAAAGTGTTAATTTCATTTTTGGATTCTCTTAACTAGTGGTATCCAAACAATCGGATTTTCTCGATACATTATCTTTTCCGAACTTAATAAGCATATGTTATATCGAGTTTGATTCTCATCATTGATTTTTGACATATGGAATCAACTAACAAAAACATCTCTCATACACTTATCATGTGAAAAATAATTTTTTAGAAATGGATTTGATAAAATGATTCCTACGTGTAAATTCCTTCTTGAAATATGGATGATAATGTTTTTACTTGCAAGGATTTGTTTCACATACATATCTTGATCATTGTAAAAATGGAATATAATTTAATCTCTCATCGATTTTAACTTCATTCAAAGTAAACTCACAAATAGCTGGTATCACAAATAGCCTTCCTCCTTCATGCAAAATGATAATAACAAATGAAAAGGAAGAAGTATTAAAAGCTATCTACATGTCATGTTTTCCTTGAGATGTTTGCATAATTGGTATCCTATCACTCACCGTTGGAAAACGATATGAACCTAGTTATGACATGAATAAAACCGCATTTATGCTTAAAAAATGTTTATATCATTTTCCTTTTTTTTTATGACAAAGGGGGAGAGATATATGAATTGATGCTATGAGTATTGATGCTATGATTATGCCATGCTGCTTGCATCATCGAAAATATATGAATCGATGATAACTATGATTGCCATATTTGCATTATGTCATGTTTGCATCATGTTAAGATATCAAGAACTTACATCGTAATTTTACGTGTTGATATCTTACCATGTGATGAAATGCGACGATTGCTAAACACTTGAAATGTTTGCTTTACGATATCAAAAGCTTCAATTGTAAATTTACATGTTGATATCTTATGTTGAACTGCTACAATCATTTATATTTGAAATGTAAAACTTGAGAATGGATGTCAAGTCTTGACATCATTTTCAGTAAGATACATAATGATAGGAATCATGATGGGAGTAATTGATAAGGTTAAGAGTTCTTAACTTATCAATAAGTCTATTGATTTCAAAGGCCTTGAATTCAAGAATGACTTATCTCAAGTATGGCATATAGATAGGGGGAGTTAAGGTTAACTCCGTTATCAATTGATTGTCATCATCAAAAAGGGGGAGATTATTGTATCTCGGATTTTGATGATGAAGTCAATTGTCATTTGTTATCTAATCCATATATTGAGATAAGTGTGTAGGATTAACTATGATAAAAGTAAGACATGCAATAGGAGTTAAGCCAGAGTCAAGACTATGATCACGTTGGGAGTTCGAGAGCTCGACGGAAGTCCGGACGGTCGTCGGAGGTTCTGCGGGAACAAATCCGAGAAGTCCAGGAGCTTGCCAAAAGAAGCTCGTTGGAACTCGCCAAGTGGATCGTCGCAAGTCCAGGAGTTTGTCGGAAGTCCATCGGAGCATCGCCGGAGGTTCGTCGGATGTTCGCCGGAAGTTCGCCGGAAGAAGCGATTGACGCACCGGAGCAAGCTGTAGTAAATGTCTTAAAAATTATCGTAGTTAGCATATAGATTAAGTTAGGAATGGGAGGTGATCCCATTAACTTAATCTGGGGGCAATTGGGCCCTTGATAGACCCAAATTGGGCTGAATGGATCAACCCATTCGGACTAGAATTCCTACTAGGTGGTGGCACCGCCTAGGAGAGGGTCTCCCAGGAAAGCTGAGCGGTGCAATCGCCCTAGGCAAGCAGTGGCGCCGCTAGGGCTCAGTCTCCGAGCGAGACTAGGCGGTGCAACCGCCTGAGCTCGGTCTCCGAGCTCTGCCAGGCGGTGCAACCACCCTAGTCAAGCGGTGGCACTGCTAGGGCTCAGTCTCCGAGCGAGACTGGGCTGTGCAACTGCCCCTGACAAGCGGTGGAACCACTTGAGCTCGGTCTCCGAGCTTTGCCAGGCGGTGCAACCGCCCCTGTCAAGCGGTGGCACCGCCCAGGGGCTCAGTCTCCGAGCTTCGCTAAGCGGTGCAACCGCCCCTGTCAGGCAGTGGCACCGCCAAGAGGCTCAATCTCCGAGCTCTGCCAGGCGGTGCAACCGCCCCAGTCAAGCGGTGCAACCACCAGACCCCGGAATTCCGGGAGATGACAGTTTTGAGCTCCAAATTCAAACTAGTTTGGGCCCTATATATACCCCACCCTTTCCTGCATGAAAGGACACCGAAAATTCAATCTTATTCTGTGATTTTTAGAGCTCAAAAGTGTTGTAAAGGCTAGAAGTCCTCCTCCCTCTTTCCTTCCCAATTTTCATCTTTCAAGAGAGGAGAGAAATCTTATAAGGGTTGTCTCCTAAGCCCGTCAAAAGGAGTGAATATGTAAAAGGGTAGTTGACCTTCGCCTATTGAAGGAAGGTCTCTAGTGGACGTCGGTGACCTCGTCGGAGGAGGAAGCCAAAAGTGGATGTAGGTCAAGATTGACCGAATCACTTTAAAATTATGATGCTCCCTGGTTTGAATTTATTCTTACTGCTTACCTTACTACAAACCTCCACATGTGCTTTACTTCCTCTTTACTTTTGCTGCACTCTTTTACGAACTCACTTTCAAGTTAAGTTTCCGAAAACGGTTTTATGTCGAAAATCGATTTTATCGTACGAACATCATATTTCAGTTTGCACTTACATTCCAATTTCTATCTTAACTGCAAACTTCCTGCCTTACTTTACTTCAAATACATTTCCATAAGCCTTCAAAGTTATTATCTGCACGAAACGACTTTTACGACATAATCGGATTTCAACGTATGAGCGTAGTTTTAATCATCGAAAGTTTTCCGCTGTAATAATTCACCCCCCCCCCCCACCCCCTCTTAGTGCTCTTGATCCTAACAAAGCTTTCTGCCGATATGTCGACCGATCCTTTGGCTTAACGTCCAATTTTTGACATGTTTCTCTCCGGCCCAACATGATTCTTCTTGCTTTAATTGTCTCTCCCTGATCGAAGCTTCCTATGTCACTTAAAATGTAGATCAATCATAAACACTATTACATCGTTAAAATCTGAGATTTAGCACCTCTATCATATGGACGAGTATATATCATATCGGTTTATCAGTTATCTCAATGTCCTTCTCGAGTAACCTATGATCGAGATAATTTATGATATGTGTTTAAAGGCAAATCGATCTCATTATTGTGATCTCATTGTTGAATATTTGATTTTGATGATGAAACCAATTAATAGTGTTTATGATCTTATCTACGTTTTGAGTGACGTACGAAGCTTCAATCAAGGAGAGATAACTAAAGCAGGAAGAATCATATTGGGCCAGAGTGGAACATGTCAGAAGATTGGACGTCGAGTTGAAGGATTGGTCGACATATCGGTAAAATACTTCGGGCTAAGAAAAGTAGAAATTACGCTAAGGAAATCGGAGTTGCGGAGGTCAATTGGCCGATTGATTAATAAGCCGTAAGAAAGGACAATGCACCGAAGAATCGAACGAGGCGTCGATGAATTAATGACATGCTGGACAATATTTAATTTAGTTTTATAATAATTATCTAGATCGAAGTAGATTTTAGGTATAATTAGGTTGAAATTAGGCCAACTCAATTAGGAGCCAATTGGGCCCAAGTTTGGGTTGTGTTGGGCCAAGTGAAAGGCCCAAATAATGACCCAACAGGTGGAACCATTGGTGGCATAGTCTCCGAGACTATGTCAAGCAGTGGTACCGCCAGTTTGGGCGGTGGTACCACCCAGACACAGTCTACGAGATTGTTTCAAATAGTGGTACCGCTAAATTGGGTGATAGTACCGCCTAGTGGTAGGGTGTTAGGCGATGGTACCATCTAGTGTCAGTATTATAGACAGTAATACCGCATAGCACTAGCAGTGGTACCGCTAGTACCTAGAAGACTTAGGATGAGACTAGTTTTGGCTCTAAGTTTGAATTGATTTGGAGCCTATAAATACCCCTCTCATCCCTGATTAACAAACAAAAGCATAGAGAACTTAAAAGTAGGAAAACGTTGTAGCAATCACTTGAGAGACCCTCTTGTTGAATCTCGTATTTTGATGATGAAACTACTTGATATATGATTTAATCTGCGTTTTGAGTGACGCAGGATGCTTAGATCAGGATGAGACAATTAAAGCAGGAAAATCATGTTGTGCCGAAGGATCATGTCAGAAGATTGGACGTCGGGCCGGTGGATCGGTCGACGTATCGACAGAAGGCTTCGGGCCGTGGACTCGGGCATCGGGCCAAGAAGAGCGGGTATTGTGCCAAGGATATCGGAGTTGCGGAGTCAACTGGCCGATTGGGCAATAGGCTGCACGAGAGGACGATGCGCCGAAGAATCGGACGAAGCGTCGAGGGACCAATGACATGTCGGACAACTTGGTTAATTGCTTAGGATTAATTGTCTCGATCGAAGTTTTGATTTGGTGTGCAGGATTAACTACGATGAGAGTAAGACAAGCAGCAGGAGTTGCGCCGGAGTCAAGATCATGATCACGTTGGGAGTTCGAGAGTTCGACGGAAGTTCGGACGGTCGTCGGAGGTTCAGAGAGAACAGATCCGAGAAGTCCAGAAGCTTGCCAAGCGAAGCTCGTCGGAACTCGCCAAGTGGATCGTCGCAAAGTCCAGGAGTATGCCGGATGTCCGCAGAAGGATCACCGAGGGTTATCGGTTGATCGACGGAAGTTGGCCGGAAACTCGCCGGAAGAAGCGATTGACGCATCGGAGCAAAGCTGCAGAAGTTGTCTTAGAGTTAATCGTAGTTAGCATGATGATTAAGCATGAAAATGGGAGGTGACCCCATTAGCTTAATCTTGGGGCAATTGGGCCCCTGAAAAGATTCAAAGTGGGTCGAATGGAGTGAACCATTCGGACCCTGATTGCACCAGGAGGTGCAACCGCCCCAGCCAGGAGGTGCAACCGCCTGGGCTGTGGGGTTGGGAGGTGCAACCGCCCCAGCCAGGAGGTGCAACCGCCTGGGCTGTGGGGTTGGGAGGTGCAACCGCCCCAGCCAGGAGGTGCAACCGCCAGGGCTGCGAGGCTGGGAGGTGCAACCGCCCCAGCCAAGAGGTTGCACCGCCAGAGCTCAAGTTCCGAGCTCTGCCAGGCGATGCAACCACCGAGCTCAGTCTTCGAGCTCTGGCAGAGAGGTGCATCAGCCTGAGCTCAGTCTCGAGCTCTGCCAGGTGATGCAATCACCGAGCTCAGTCTTCGAGCTCTGGCAGAGAGGTGGATCAGCCTGAGCTCAGCTTGGAGCTCTGCCAGGTGATGCAACCACCGAGCTCAGTTTCGAGCTCTGCCAGGTGATGCATTCACCAAGCTCAGCCTTCGAGCTCTGCCAGGTGATGCAACCATCGAGCTCAGTCTTCGAGCTCTGGCAGAGAGAAGCAATCGGCAGAGCTCAGTCTTCGAGCTCTGCCAGGCGGTGCCACCTCTCCAGTCGAGAGGTGCAACCGCCTGATCCCAGAATTCTGGGATTTGAACGATTTGATCGTTTTGAGCTCGAATTTTGAATTGGGTTGGGGCCTATAAATACCCCACCCATTCAGCACTGAAAAGATACAGACCTACACCGAAATCTTGATCTTTTCTGTGATTCTAAGAGCTCAAAAAGTGTTGTAAAGCCTTTAAGTCTCCTCCTTCTGTTCTTCAAGTTTTCAATTGTAAAGTGAGGAGAGAAAGGTCTGTAAAGGTTGTCTCCTAAGCCTGTCAAAAGGAGAGAAACTGTAAAAGGGCAGTTAGCCTTCGCCCATTGAAGGAAGGCACCTAGTTGACGTCGGCAACCTCGTCGGTGGAGGAAGCCAAAAGTGGAGTAGGTCAAGGCTGACCGAACCACTCTAAATCTCTGGTTTGCATTTATTTTCGAGCACTTTATCATTACTGCAAACCTCCTTCATTGCTACTGCTCTCTGCGCTTTCACGAACAAGTTCTAAGTGCTGTTCTTTCGAATCTGCATTCAGACGTAAATTCGTATTTTCATACATTACTGTTTACGTTTACGTTTGATTCTGCAGAACTGTCTTCCGTGCTTTTACGAACGAGCTTCTTTGCAGTTTACACTTACATTTTGATCCTATTGATAACTGCAAACTTTCCTCTACGATTTTACGAACGAGTTTCAGCATTCAGACGTAAATCGACTTTCCTCGCTCAATCATCAGATTTCAGTTCACGTTTACGTCTTGATTTCAACTGCATACTGCCTTCTGCGAGTATACAAACAAGTTTCAAAGTTTAGACGTAAATCTGCGTTTAGACGTAAAACTGCGTTTAGACGTAAATCTGCATTTAGACGTAAATCTGCGTTTAGACGTAAATCTGCGTTTAGACGTAAATCTGCGTTTAGACGTAAATCTGAGTTTAGACGTAAATCTGCGTTTAGACGTAAATCTGCGTTTAGACGTAAATCTGCGTTTAGACGTAAAACTGCGTTTAGACGTAAATCTGAGTTTAGACGTAAACTGTGCTTAGACGCAAAACTGCGCTTAGACGCAATCTGCGCTTAGACGCAAAACTGCGCTTAGACGCAATCTGCGCTTAGACGCAAACTGCACTTAGATACAAACTGAGAATTTGCTTTTGCATCATAATAGTTTTTGAACGAACGCAGCTTTTGGTTTTTAATCGCTGTAAGATTTCCGCTGCACTAATTCACCCCCCCCCCTCTTAGTGCTCTCGATCCTAACAATTGGTATCAGAGCGGGGTTTTTCTCATTTCGGATTTACACCCGAGAGAAATGACTTTTCAAGAGGGCTGTTCGGTCTTTCGTCCACCGTTCTTTAACGGATTGGACTACACTTATTGGAAAACTCGAATGAGAGTTTTCTTAATTTCTCTAAATCTGAATTTATGGAATATCATTGAAAACGGTTTTCAACTTCCCTCCAAACCGATGAACGAATGGTCGGTTTTGGAGAAGAAGAATTTTTCTTTAAACGCAAAGGCTATGAATGCCTTATTTTGCGCAGTGGACAAAAATGAGTTCAATCGGATTTCTACGTGTGAAACGGCTTTCGATATTTGGCGCACTCTTGAAATCACGCACGAGGGAACTAGTAGAGTCAAAGACTCGAAAGTTAATATTCTACTGCTTGATTTCGAGCTTTTTCATATGAAACCAAGCGAAACCGTTGTTGACATGTACACCCGTTTTACGGATGTCGTCAATGGTTTAAAATCACTTGGTAAAAGCTTTTCGGATTTTGAACTCGTTAACAAAGTTTTGCGCTCACTTTCTAAAACTTGGGATTCAAAAGTAACTGCTATTCAAGAATCGAAAAACTTGAACCATTTTCCACTTGAAGAACTAATTGGTTCATTGATCACATATGAAATGACGTGCAATGCACGTGAAGAACTTGAGAACCACCTTCCAAAGAACAGGAAGGATTTGGAACTCTGGACAAATGAATGCCACTTGAGCGATGACTCAAGTGATGAGGACAATGATGAACAAACCAACCTTCCAAAGAACAGGAAGGATTTGGGACATAGAACATTTGAAGACCACTCGAGCATAAGCTCAAGTGATGGTGAACTTAAAATGAAACGAAAATTAAAAAGCAAAAAGAATGGAACTACTTGCTTTAAACGCAAGAAGAAGAACAAAAATTGGGATGAATCGAGCTCCTCCGAAGAAGAGAAAGTCAACAAAAGCAAGGCGGCAAACTACGCCTTAACGGCCTACAATGATGAGGTAATCGAAATCCCCCTAATTTACTTCGAAATTACATGATGCTTTTCATGATGCACTTTTCTTTTTCTTTAAATTTTGTTGAAAATTATATTTTTAATAATTTAACAATGAAAATGCAAAAATATGATCATGCTTGTAATCTTGAAAATGATAATGAAAATTGCATGTCTTATGTTAATGCAAGATAGAAATCTAATGATTTTACACCTAGTGAGATTAATCTTATACAAGCAAGAATGTATATTTTGATGATTTTCATATTGCTTTTCAATGACGATACATGGCTTTTGTCTGGAAGGCTTGATATTTTTCATTATCTTTGTTTATTAAATATAATGTATGGTTTTGACATAAGAATAAAGATTTGAGCATGCTATTATAAAGTCAATCATAAATTAAAATTAAAGAAGTTTTAGGCATTTATAAGAATCATTCAAAATTATCTTCAATGAAACCTTGCTTAATGTTGCAATGAAAATATTAAAGTTATACTTGATGATTTCAGATTTGACAAATGCTACACTTTAAATATGAATCATTCTTCAATCAGATTAAATGCTTCAATCATTTTTCTAACTCTAGAGTTCTCGATTTTGGTGAAATACAAGTGATAAATTCATTTATGATATCTTGTAAATCACTTGAATTATGAATGAGTTTTTCTTTTTTATGATGTGTTAAAAGAATCACTTAAAAAGAAAATGTTTTTCCCATTTTATCGAGATTAATGATTTCATGATATTATGTGAATCTCGAAACTAATTTTAATGAAATAGTAATAACGTTATTCATGTTATGAATCTTAAAAATGATAATATGCTTCATGTGATAATATGAATACATGAAACACTTATGATATTCTGTGTATTCATAAAATATTTATCTCATCATCCAATAACTCTTCTTGATATTCCTTATGAGATGAAATGAAATACAAATGAGGAGTTAATGATCATGCATAATAGGATGTAATGAATTCTAGATACCATCGTTTGAATATCTATGATCATGCTGCCAAAATGATGTATCATGAATGCTTGAATATCATGTTTGATATGCTCATGATGATGATTGATTTTTCGGTATCATGCATAAATTTTTTGAAATGTAATGTTAATAAATTTGTGCATTGAAACTATAATGATGCACAAATAAGAATGATTACTTACCTTTGTCATGATTTAGAAATTGATGTAAAGGGTTTTTCCCTTGTTGACAATGACAAAGGGGGAGATAGCTAGTTTGCACAAGTCAAGAAGATGCAAAAACTTGATTGCCAGCTTGCCTATCGTAAGTAGCAAAGATTGCTAACTTGCTTATTTCAAGAAGCAAAAGTTGTCTTCTTGAACATCACCATCTTGAATATCTCAAGAAGCAAGACTTGCAACTTGCACATTACAATAGGAAGCAATAATCATGAGCCTACACAAGAAAGTTATCTTGCATTTGCTTTCAAAGTTTTTTGCTAGCTTGTATATTGTGAAACTTGTACATCGTAAAAATTGCTAGCTCGTAGTCTAAAGAGAAGCGAAAAGCTCCTATCTCAAAAGAAGCAAATGTGCTATCTTGCCTATCTCAAGAGGCAAAAATGCTAACTTGCACTTCTAGCAAAACTTGACAAATTTGCATATATCAAGAAGCAAGAGTTGCTTTCTTGAACATCTCTAGTTTGCTAGCTTGCATGATATAGAACTTGCTATCTTGAACATTACCAAAAGTGCTATCTTATATGTTATAAAACTTGAATATCTAAAACTTGATAGCATGAATGTCCTAAGCATGATATAACACCTGCTAAATCTTCTAGCTCCAAGATTGCATGATGATAAAACTTGATACTATGTTTTTCATGCAAAGAGAAGAACCAATATCACACACAAACACTTGATTATAGTACTTCTCCTTTTTGTTGATGACAAAGGGGGAGAAGTATGTTGATGACATGACATGTGATGCATAAGTTTATGCATAAGTTCATGTTGACGTGTTGCAAGTATTCATGATGAATATTGCAATGACTTGAATTCAGTTTGAATTCAAGGTTCTATCAATATGGCATATTGATAGGGGGAGTTTGTTTAAACTCCGGGAGTTAAGTTTAACTCCGTCATCAAGTAGTTGTCATCATCAAAAAGGGGGAGATTGTTGAATCTCGTATTTTGATGATGAAACTACTTGATATATGATTTAATCTGCGTTTTGAGTGACGCAGGATGCTTCGATCAGGATGAGACAATTAAAGCAGGAAAATCATGTTGTGCCGAAGGATCATGTCAGAAGATTGGACGTCGGGCCGGTGGATCGGTCGACGTATCGACAGAAGGCTTCGGGCCGTGGACTCGGGCATCGGGCCAAGAAGAGCGGGTATTGTGCCAAGGATATCGGAGTTGCGGAGTCAACTGGCCGATTGGGCAATAGGCTGCACGAGAGGACGATGCGCCGAAGAATCGGACGAAGCGTCGAGGGACCAATGACATGTCGGACAACTTGGTTAATTGCTTAGGATTAATTGTCTCGATCGAAGTTTTGATTTGGTGTGCAGGATTAACTACGATGAGAGTAAGACAAGCAGCAGGAGTTGCGCCGGAGTCAAGATCATGATCACGTTGGGAGTTCGAGAGTTCGACGGAAGTTCGGACGGTCGTCGGAGGTTCAGAGAGAACAGATCCGAGAAGTCCAGAAGCTTGCCAAGCGAAGCTCGTCGGAACTCGCCAAGTGGATCATCGCAAAGTCCAGGAGTATGCCGGATGTCCGCAGAAGGATCACCGAGGGTTATCGGTTGATCGACGGAAGTTGGCCGGAAACTCGCCGGAAGAAGCGATTGACGCATCGGAGCAAAGCTGCAGAAGTTGTCTTAGAGTTAATCGTAGTTAGCATGATGATTAAGCATGAAAATGGGAGGTGACCCCATTAGCTTAATCTTGGGGCAATTGGGCCCCTGAAAAGATTCAAAGTGGGTCGAATGGAGTGAACCATTCGGACCCTGATTGCACCAGGAGGTGCAACCGCCCCAGCCAGGAGGTGCAACCGCCTGGGCTGTGGGGTTGGGAGGTGCAACCGCCCCAGCCAGGAGGTGCAACCGCCAGGGCTGCGAGGCTGGGAGGTGCAACCGCCCCAGCCAAGAGGTTGCACCGCCAGAGCTCAAGTTCCGAGCTCTGCCAGGCGATGCAACCACCGAGCTCAGTCTTCGAGCTCTGGCAGAGAGGTGCATCAGCCTGAGCTCAGTCTCGAGCTCTGCCAGGTGATGCAATCACCGAGCTCAGTCTTCGAGCTCTGGCAGAGAGGTGGATCAGCCTGAGCTCAGCTTGGAGCTCTGCCAGGTGATGCAACCACCGAGCTCAGTTTCGAGCTCTGCCAGGTGATGCATTCACCAAGCTCAGTCTTCGAGCTCTGCCAGGTGATGCAACCATCGAGCTCAGTCTTCGAGCTCTGGCAGAGAGAAGCAATCGGCAGAGCTCAGTCTTCGAGCTCTGCCAGGCAGTGCCACCTCTCCAGTCGAGAGGTGCAACCGCCTGATCCCAGAATTCTGGGATTTGAACGATTTGATCGTTTTGAGCTCGAATTTTGAATTGGGTTGGGGCCTATAAATACCCCACCCATTCAGCACTGAAAAGATACAGACCTACACCGAAATCTTGATCTTTTCTGTGATTCTAAGAGCTCA
Source organism: Musa acuminata AAA Group (assembly GCF_036884655.1). NCBI lineage: Eukaryota > Viridiplantae > Streptophyta > Magnoliopsida > Zingiberales > Musaceae > Musa > Musa acuminata. The sequence continues at coordinate 41,237,220 of NC_088346.1, read as the reverse complement.
AAAAGTGTTGTAAAGCCTTTAAGTCTCCTCCTTCTGTTCTTCAAGTTTTCAATTGTAAAGTGAGGAGAGAAAGGTCTGTAAAGGTTGTCTCCTAAGCCTATCAAAAGGAGAGAAACTGTAAAAGGGCAGTTAGCCTTCGCCCATTGAAGGAAGGCACCTAGTTGACGTCGGCAACCTCGTCGGTGGAGGAAGCCAAAAGTGGAGTAGGTCAAGGCTGACCGAACCACTCTAAATCTCTGGTTTGCGTTTATTTTCGAGCACTTTATCATTACTGCAAACCTCCTTCATTGCTACTGCTCTCTGCGCTTTCACGAACAAGTTCTAAGTGCTGTTCTTCCGAATCTGCATTCAGACGTAAATTCGTATTTTCATACATTACTGTTTACGTTTACGTTTGATTCTGCAGAACTGTCTTCCGTGCTTTTACGAACGAGCTTCTTTGCAGTTTACACTTACATTTTGATCCTATTGATAACTGCAAACTTTCCTCTACGATTTTACGAACGAGTTTCAGCATTCAGACGTAAATCGGCTTTCCTCGCTCAATCATCAGATTTCAGTTCACGTTTACGTCTTGATTTCAACTGCATACTGCCTTCTGCGAGTATACAAACAAGTTTCAAAGTTTAGACGTAAATCTGCGTTTAGACGTAAAACTGCGTTTAGACGTAAATCTGCGTTTAGACGTAAATCTGCGTTTAGACGTAAATCTGCGTTTAGACGTAAATCTGAGTTTAGACGTAAATCTGAGTTTAGACGTAAATCTGCGTTTAGACGTAAATCTGAGTTTAGACGTAAACTGCGCTTAGACGCAAAACTGCGCTTAGACGCAATCTGCGCTTAGACGCAAAACTGCGCTTAGACGCAATCTGCGCTTAGACGCAAACTGCACTTAGATACAAACTGAGAATTTGCTTTTGCATCATAATAGATTTTGAACGAACGCAGCTTTTGGTTTTTAATCGCTGTAAGATTTCCGCTGCACTAATTCACCCCCCCCCTCTTAGTGCTCTCGATCCTAACACCTCTCATATAATTCTAAAGTTTAGAATTCTATTTAAGGAGGAATGAGTACTTGTAAAAGATTATCTCCTAAACCTGTTAAAAGGAGAAGAGGGGTGTAAATGGATAATTGATCTTCGTCTGTTGAAAGAAGATCGTTTGTGGATGTCAATGACCTCGACGTAAGAGGAATCGGGAGTGGATTTAAGTCACGATGATCGAACCATTATAAAAATATGGTTTGCATTTACTTCTTACTATTTACCTTCGTTGCAAACTATTTTACTTTCACTACGCTTCCGTATGCTTTCAAGTTCAACATCTTTCCGAAACGATTTTATCGAACAAGATTTTTGACTCAATGTGATTTTTATCGCTGCACTAATTCACCCCTCTCTTTTAGTACCGACTTGATCCTAACATTCATCATGATCCGACTCTCATTACATAGATCCAAGGATATCATAATATATATCCAGATAATATGTGAGAAAAAACTAGTGATAATAAGCAAAGATATTATCGTTGCATATCACAAGTGCCATTACTTATGTGATTGGCTTGTAAGGAACTTATACTAACAAAAAGTGTATTGCTCTCTCCACCATAGAGGTAAAATATATTATTGCTATAGAGGTTTGCAAAGAAATATTATGGATAAAAGAATTCTTATAAGAATTGAGGTTGAAATAAGAAAACTATGTAGTGCATTGTGATAGCCAAAGCACCATCCATTTGTATAAGAACTTAACTTTCCAATCCAAGTCAAATCATATAGATATCATATACCATTCAAAATGTACTTGAATATAAGTAGTTGCAACTATAGAAAATTCATACAAACAATAATAGAGCAAACATATTGACAAAGACCTTACTAAAAGAAAGATACGAGATATGTCAACAGCTAGTCGGCATGACTTCACATTGAGAAGTCACGGGACAGTCTCTCTTATGAGTTGAAGGGGGAGGGGGCTTTAGTAACCCACAACCCACTTTTTTCTAACTTAAACCCTAACTCATAGGTGTGGCAACTATGGTAGAAAAAAGAAGGCACCAGTGATTGTGAACTTGACTAAAAAATTACAGTAACATGGTTAAAAAAAAAGAAGAAAAGAGTAGAAAAATAAGAGAAGAAGGAAAGATAAGAAGACAAGGATAACGGTTGTTCTTAATCATTCAAACAGTACTATCGTCTCATATTATATCAAATTTACAATGGATTCTTGCTGTGATTACTTGAAGAGATTTTGGATATTGTGCATGGTGACATAATTCTTATATCTCAGTTATTCTCTTGTGATTGTTGTTTGGATTTTGAGCAAGAGATTCTGATATTTATATATTCATTATTAATAGAAGATTTTATCTAATTTATCATGTAATTTTTACTTTTCACGGAGTTTTTCATATAAATTATCCTATTTGTTTATGATTTCTATTTAATTCCATTATACTTGTATTTATTCGTATATAAATTTTTTTTTTTATCCGATCATGATTTCTAGTACCAACTCGTAACATCATTCATACAAAAGAAGTTTAACCTTCGGAATAGCATATGCAGACACCGTTACCGTTGAGAACTGTCATTCAGGTACGCTCGGTTCTGATTGCAGTGTCTAATGTGTTGGAACTTCTTGGGAGATATGTGCCTCTTGTAGAATACATCAAGATAACATCAAGGAAAGGACTCCGGCAATTCTTTTAACTCATTCCATCCTTCTATTTCACTGCGAAGTATGGAGATCAAGGTTGGATGATTACGCTGACATCTCTGTTAGGATTGACCATTGGTTATCTTACGGTTTGTGTTCTTACTGAAGCACCGAAAGGATCCGAGGGTGGTGAACCTGAGATTTGTGTCTTCCAGTTTCTCTTTTGCTTTCAAGATTTGACAATATAGTTTCAGCATCTGTTAGGAATGACCAAATATAATCACAGTAAGTTTCTTTGTCTGGACCAGAGCAAAATGCCTTGGGAAACTTGCTTGTGTTCTTTCTTTTAGCTGGTATATTCTCTGGGGTGGCCCTTTATTGGCTCTGGTTCAAAGGCAAGGGCTGGTGATGCTATATAGATTATGATGCAGCTCAGTATCTGTACATGGATCATGATGTCTCCCGTTGCCTTATTGCAGCTGAATGATTGATTCTGTTGTTGACTTGATGAACACGAAACACAATTGCAAGTGTTCTTATTCTCTCATCCACTTTAATATCATGATTGACTTTCAAGTGTCGACTATACTTTAATATCATGCATGACCACTGCAAGCACGAATCTTTCGAACCAAATAAGCATTGGGGATCCAAGATTCCTAGAGGAATCTTTTGCAGAGATTCTTCGTAGATACGAAGCAGGAGTCAAGCCAACATCAATTAGGACCGGCCCAACACATACATAAGAGAGAAATCTGTGATGACTGGTTATGATGGCCAGAAGATAACACTTGGATTGTGTGAAATGAGCTGTGGATATGCTTCGAATCCTTGTGAGATCTCTTATTGGTCCGAACAAAATCCTGAAATCTCCACCTCACGCTTCTGTCCGAACTGCTCACCACTCCTTTCTCTTTCCGTCCCTTACATACCGTCCTTGGGATCCATTCCTTTCCATCCATCTCTCGGCTCTTGAGCTCTACCAGCAGCAGACATGGCGTCCTCCACTGTTGTTACTCCGACCCGGTTCCTCGGCCAAACCCGGACTTCAACAAGCGCCAACCCTCTCAGGGATGTCGTCGCCATGGGAAGAGGAAGGATCACCATGGTAAGCGAGCGTGCTTTTGCTTTCCTCAAGCAGAATAGTAGGAATCTTCTTACTGTGTTTTGTTGTGGTGCGCAAATCCACACCAGGGGAATGAACTGTGGTACGGACCAGACCGCGTCAAGTACTTGGGACCCTTCTCAGCTCAGACGCCGTCCTACCTCAGGGGCGAGTTCCCCGGCGACTACGGTTGGGACACCGCCGGGCTCTCCGCCGACCCCGAAGCCTTTGCGAGGAACAGAGCTCTGGAGGTACCACCAACTGCTCTACTGATGTGACTGCAGTTAAGCGGCGATTAGTTCTCATCTCACTTACCTTCCTCATGGTGTGGGTTCAGGTGATCCATGGCAGGTGGGCGATGCTGGGGGCGCTGGGCTGCATCACCCCGGAGGTCCTGGAGAAGTGGCTGAAGGTGGACTTCAAGGAGCCCGTGTGGTTCAAAGCAGGGGCGCAGATCTTCTCGGAAGGCGGGCTCGACTACCTCGGCAACCCCAACCTCGTTCACGCCCAGAGCATACTGGCAGTGCTGGGGTTCCAGGTCGTGCTCATGGGCTTGGTGGAGGGTTTCCGCATCAACGGACTCGCCGGAGTCGGGGAGGGCAACGACCTGTACCCCGGCGGCACCTACTTCGACCCCCTCGGCCTCGCCGACGACCCCGTCACCTTCGCCGAGCTCAAGGTGAAGGAGATCAAGAACGGGAGGCTGGCGATGTTCTCCATGTTTGGGTTCTTCGTGCAGGCGATCGTGACGGGGAAGGGGCCGCTGGAGAACCTCTTGGATCACCTCGACAACCCTGTCACAAACAATGCCTGGGTTTATGCCACCAAGTTCGTGCCAGGCTCCTAAATCTCCCTCGCCATCGATTGCAAGAACAAGAGAAATGTGCATGCTGCATGCTTGCTGTATGTAGGAGAAGCTATTGATTGCTGTGTATTGCTGCTACATTTAGGATGTTCTCTAATCATACCTCTCAATTCACTCGTTCTCTGCAGAACCTGCTCAACTTTCATTCTTGCATGTCCCTAACATATTTGAGTTCTGGATATAAGCTAAACGTTAAGTTTTTGAGGGATATGTATGCCATTGTATGATTTGGCAGGGATATCCACAGTATAATTTCTATATCATGACATTGATTCATAAGGCTTCTCTTTTTCTCTCTGCGTTTGACAAGTATATCATACTATTGATTCATGTCCTCGCTCACTCGACATGTTCGCCGAGATGGCATTCACATGGCAAGTCGGAGGTTCCATTGCATTGTTTCTTCCTTTGTCTAAAGAAGAGTACTTGTCTTTTGGACGTGGAGATTTCTGTCCCCAACAAGAACCTCTATTTGTTCGCCATGGCAATGTTAAAAGTTGCATCGTCCTTTCTCTCAACGACATGCATGCAAGAAAGCATTTTTGGGAATGTTAAGAGCTTGTAGTGCTGGCCACGTACTGAAATGTAGCCTACAGTTGCATGCAGTTACTTATTTTACTCTTGCAACTTGGTGCGTAATGCAATGAACTCCATCAGTAGTACGGACAACAGTACTACTGTCTTCATGTTCCGTTCTTGGTACTTCCCGGCCATATTAGTCTGCTAATTCAAGTGTCAATCAAAATCTCACATTCACTCTTCTGGGTTGTGGTCGCATACTATGTTTTTCTAACTTGTCTTCACCTTCTGGTTCAACTTTGGTGGGTTGCAATAACATTGTTGAGAAACCTGTAAGCTAATTAATTGTTCAGATTTCAATGCATGCGTGCATGATGTAGGGAATCCTACCAATTGAAGCACTGTATGCTCTTTGAACAAGGAGTTGATCTTTGTAAGGAAATGACAAGTGGAGAAGTGAGCTTTGAGAAGTTGTGGCCAGTAGGAACTACATGAAGTAAGGAAGGCATTTCATGGAAGGCATGCATTGAGAAATCAAGCACTCTAGTTTTGCAGAGCTGAGTTTGAAAGTGTCCTCATGATGATTGTTGCCATTTCATTTTAGCACCATACCTTTTCTATAAGAGAATCTACGATACTGTTCCACCAAGTGTTGTGATGTCTGTATGAAAAAGGAGAAGCTTTGTTCCAAATAAAACATATGTATCCTCTTTGATTGGTGTTCATGGAAAGTGTTCAGCACTGAAAGGATGAACAGGATGAAGAGTTTGGACCATCAGAGGGGGAGAGGGGTAACATGAGCTGCTGCTGCACCAATAGGCCATGGGATGCACTTGAAAGGAATAAAGCCAACCTCTTCTGCTGTGGCTCAAAATCCAAGTACGATACCTGGACAAAGGCATCAGCAACATACCGCAGGCAATTGGAGGGAGAAACAAGTACACCCTTTTGTTCAGCTGCTTTACTTTCGATTTCATTTCCCTCTTCTTTCTTTCTTCAATCTTTGTTCTTTCTGTACAACAACAAACGCTTGTGAATGTGTGATGAAATGTGATATATATATATATATATATATATATATATATATATATATATATATATATATATATATAATATTATTGTTCATGTCATGTCATGCACGAGTGACAGAGCGCTTCTGCTTACTGATGCCGATGCCAGCTCACATTAGGCCGCTTGCGGTATTCCCAAAGTGTCCCTCCGCCTCCTGCTCCGGTCCTCTTTGTTATGAAACGATTCTCTCTCGCGCGTTCAATCTCCTCCAGATTTATCGCTTTCTGGGTAGGCTTTGAAGGAGATGATGGTGGGATTGGCTCTGCGGATTGAGGAGCAGTTCACGGAGACGAGAGAGAGGATTTTTAGCCTTCGATAGGAAAGCTATGTGCCTATATTGTTCTCAGAGGAGAGGTGCGAGAGCCGTATCCCTTTTCCCATCGGTTTATCAGGGGAGGAGCATGTGAGACGTTGTTGCTTTCGATGGTTCCTTGCAGGGTCTCGCGTGTTGCCGTGCCGCAGTAACTCTCCGGTCGGAAAGGTGACGCCTTTGGTACTCTTTGTGCCTCTTTTTCTGTGAGCCACTGCTTCCGACGAGGTTTACAGGTCACTAGTGCGTCTCCTTTGACTTCTCGACGTCGACTCCTCTTAGAATCCTAGATTTCCCCTGTATATCCTCTAAAAGCCGTCTTTTTGTTCTCCTTCTATTGATTGCATTTGGGTAATTCTTTTCGTTTTGTTTCGTATGTCTCAAAGCGCCTGAAGGCCATCTTGGTTCTTGTCTCAGCTTCTTCTCACGGTTTTAGCGCTTAAAAGAGTTATCTTTACGAGGTTTTGGTGAGGTTCCCCGACAGAGAGAGCGAGATGGCCGGTGGTCAGGGAAAAGATGCCGCCTTTTTGTTTGCAGACGAGGAGCTGATCGGGATGACCGAGTTGAAGAAAGGCGCCGACTTTGTTGAGGTGATGTGCGGGTGCACGAGCCACCGGTATGGCGACGCTGTCGGGCGGCTTAGGGTTTTCGCCTCCGGTGATCTCCTGATCAGCTGTGAATGCACGCCGGGCTGTGAGGAAGGTGAGTCGGATCGTTTGATGCAACGACTCTTGATCGGTCTGGATGCCTCGTAAATGTTGTCATGGCGACTAAGATAATGGTGATGATTTCATGTTCTTGATGTTCGGCTTTCTTGGAAAAAGGAGGATCTGGTCTTCATAGCACCTGTTTGATTCAGGACTATGCTTGTTGTCTTACAATCAGATTATCATGTCCTCATCATTGAAATAGTTAGTTCTTTGTTACATGCAAGTTGTCCCTTCCCTCGTTCATCTAGACTTATCCACATTTGCATGCAAGTCAAACTGTCCCTTTAGTACTTGGCACGTCTCCTTTGTGCCTATTTTAGATTTCCTGTTTGTTTGTGATTTTTCAGATCTATTTTATCCAGAATTACATCATTGTGTCCTGTGATTGCTGGTCTTATGTTGCTCCTCCTTGTTTTCATTTTTGGAGTTATGCTTCTATGTTAAAAAATGTTGGTTTCTCATGCTTGATGATAAATATATATCGAGTGCTCACCTGAATGATCACTGATAGTGTGTCTTTTGTTTAATATGTTTCTCTAGAGGATCCTCTTTATGTGTTTTTTTGGTTGCATTATCTTCTGCTGAATGTTAAAGTTGAACTAGTTTTGTTAGTTTGAGCTAATGTTCATCAATGCTTTTCTTGGAATAGTAGCTGAATTGTTGCATCCTACTTCGAACCGTTTGGTCTTGCTATTATAAGAAGCTTGAATTAATGACGGGTATCGACCTCTGTTCTTTAAAAAAATTATTTTGACGATCTGATATCATAAACTTTAGTGGGATTAGTATAATTGATGTACTAGCTCCCTTTTGTTTTGTTGGTGATGTCAGCCATTGAATATTGTCATTGTCGCCATCTTCACAAGGCAAGCAAAACATCTTCTCCAAGAAGTGTCTATATCTCAAGGCCTTTGCAACCCTTTCTTGCAGCAGCATTGTAAGGAATAATTATCAGATCTGGAATTATAAGTTAATTTGATCTGAATTTTGTACCTTGTTTGCTATATACTTGCCTTCATGAGATTTTCATCTTCCTGGTCTTTGGTGGTCTGTCAATTAGTTTAGTTCTTGATTTTGATATTTTGAAATGTTTCTGCATAATTCTTTTACGTTAGTAAAGAAATTAGATATCTGTAAGTTATTCGTGTGAAGGTGTTGATTTACTTACAAGTTTGCTTTCATTCCTTTTTAACAGTATAATTGAAATGTCACAAAAGAACCATCAACGTAACTAAAGATCTTAATATGCCAATATTTGCATGTATCAAACACTAAGTCAGGGGTGAAAATGGATCTAGAAGAGATTGGATAGTTTTAGGTATCAAGAGGATACTAAATTCTACAACCAACTTTGTTTAAACTTGATATGAGTATGAACTGGATGTATGACAAATACAATTCAAATAGAATCTGAGGCAGATGTAGTTGGGAATACCAGATCTAGAATCATAGTTCAAAATCACTTCTGGACTGGTATGTACTGAGCGGTATTTAACTGTCAAATATTGAATCAGCATGCAGACTATATTTTTTTTCACTCAGTCTATGTGGGTTTCAGGGTTATCATCTGTCTGATACCTCAGCTCCTCCTCCTCTCATCTTCTCAGTGTTGACCAATATGTGGATATACCATGTCTTCTTATGCTGATTTGTGTCAGATCCATACCGGTCCCTAGCTGGACATACGGATACCGATACCAAAAGTTCGAACCATACCTAGAATAATGTGAAACAAGTAATTAAGAAATTAATTAAAGGTGAAAAATTATAGAAGCATGAGAAATATATATATATATATATATATATATATATATATATATATATATATATATATATCAAGTAGCATATTTTCTTAATTTATTATATGTAAATTTGGAACTTTTAGTATATTTAGATAGTCAGATATTCAGATTGTTTGGAACTCAACTCATATCCATATCTATGTCCAGAAGATTTTGTATATGAATATGTGATGATTGATGACTAGATCTTGTGTAACCATGTCAGGTTCCTCCGGACACGGAAATGGATTTAGATGGATACATTTCACCACTACATGAAATAGCTGTACACTACTTTGCTAGCTAAACAGGATAAATTTATTTTATTTCCCTTTTATCTTTTTCAAAATTTCCTGATTAAGTACTGTTAGTTCAGGTGAAACAATCTGGTTATGCATAAAAGCCACCCTAGATGGGAGGCTATCAATGTGTTAAGGCTCTTAGAGAACAAGAATAGAATGAGAGAGTCCATACTTCCTCAAAAGATGGAATTCTTGAAATTAGTAATTATTGCTGAAACATGCATATCTTGTACAGATGTATCGTAACAGTTCTGCTTCTAATTATCTGAATGATGCAATGGACTTCTCCTCAGCCATGATCTGTGAATCTGTCTTTGGATTTCTCCTCTTGTTTCTTACATGGAGAATGCCTATGATTGCCTAAGGATTTCCTTATTGGATAATTGTATAATTATATATAATAGAATCTACCATGCTGATGTTAAGTAAGATATAGCTTTTATAAATATTAGTTGTAACTTGTAAGCATCATGGAAAATGTCAGGAATCGAAAGTTTATGCATCTGAGGCTTCTAGTTCTGATATATAATGTATTTAATCTCCAATATCAACTTTGTATACCATGTACCTGTTTGCTGACTGTTCATAATTATAATCAGATAAGTTGACACCAGCTGCGTTTGAGAAGCATTCTGGGCGGGAGACTGCAAGAAAATGGAAAAACAATGTGTGGATCATTATCAAAGGAGACAAGGTTCCACTTTCAAAGACTGTGCTGCTTAAGTACTACAACCAGGCATCAAAGGCTGCTAATGGCTCTCATAAAGGTCCCAATGGACGGCCATTTCACCGTGATGAATTTGTCTCCTGTAAAAGATGTAACAAAGAGCGTAGATTTCGCTTACGTACTAAAGATGAATATCGCAATTATCATGATGCTGTGAGGAATCCAAATTGGGAATGTTCTAACTTGACGTTTGACAGGTGAAATTCTCCTTTTTTGCATATGGCTACTGCCTTCTGACAATTTTGATTTCTTGGTCTGCTATGGAAGAGAAAGATTCTGTTAACCAATGCCTAGTGAGCTTTTGAATGTTAAACAGATTGTGTTAGTAGCCTTTTTAAAAGCAAATTTCTTAGTACTTATCCTGCTCCTTTTGCAAGTTTTGCATGATTGATAGACATTCTGTGGGATACATGAGAGATGATATGACTGCTTTTGCACATGCAATTTCATCTCACTTAAAAGCTCAATGTTCTTGATAAACCAAGCTGAACTACTTTCTGTCTCACTCTTTGTGACTTATTTCATTGTCTTTCTATCTCACGAAATAGTTTTATATATGCTTCTTAATCTCTTACTGGAAATATAGAATTGACAATACTCTGATCTCCATTATTTTCTTTTAACTTTTTTCTTCACCAATTCTTTGGATCAAGTGAACAAATTCTCTTGCTCTTCTGAAAACTTATTTAATAATTGGTACTTAAATTATTGTGGTAGAATGGATTTTCTTTTGTTGTCTTTGAAACAAAAAAGCATCTAGGAAAACTGTTCGAATGATGATTAAAGCATTTTCATGCATAACTATTGGTCTCATGACCATCAACAAGCTAGTAAGTCCTTTTGATTTGTTTTCTGCACCTAATTGCTTTTTAAAACTTGATTAAGATGCTAATGTCAAATACCCAATGGCAATTGTTGTGCGAGGTGCTCGCTAGCATATAGGCATGCCAGGACAAGTAAATTCCCTTATTTATCCATGTGGTCATACTTATCTGTTGAGCTTTAATTGGTTGATGTGCAATGCTTTCTTGATATTGATTGTCAACAATTTAGTAGATAGGTAAAATAACTTGCTGATATTGGTTCATGGAACATGTTATTTATATGGTAGACTTAGATAAACAGTCTTGCTATGCATTTTACACTTGATGATTGCTATACAACTCATATCAGTACTTAGTATTAGGTTCTAAGTGTGTAGAAGGCAATGATTCCCTTAAATTGTGTAGCATGTAGGTGAGAAAAGGATTAGATTATCATAGCCTATCATATTGAGTGCTATTTTTCAACTTTGCTGCATCATCCAATGTAATATTTGTGTTGAATTATGATTTCCTTTCAAGACCCATGTTTCTCATTAAGTAATGTTGTCCATACTTCCCAAAAATAAAATATTAATCGCTAGGTGTCTGTTTTGTTCATTTTTAACATATCATAACATGTTTAGTAAAAATTCTTAGTCTTCTTTACTTCGTAGGGATAGTATATCTTCAATTTAATTACATATTGATTGTCATGACTCCACTTATAGGATAATCATGTCAACTTATAAGTTAAAGTTAATAATAGTACTCACATCAGACCCTTATAAATCAATTTTAGTTGTACCCAGTTCCGATGTGGGACTAATTGAGGTGTTACAAACTCTCATACTTAAGAGCTTTGACGTTCTCATTAAAACCCAGCATAACCCCTATCAAACCCTATCATTGTGCATGTAAGGTATAGTCTAATGGTGGCTCCATATCGTGATGAGCAATGATTTAAAAAGCACTAGGCGCCAAGGTCCAAAAACGCCAGAGGCGCTAGGCGCTCGCCCGAGCAAAGCGAGGCGCTAAAATATAAAAATATATAATATAATTAACAACATTAAAATCAAAATAATATATTATTAATCTATTAACAGTATTGAAAATTAATCATTTCAAAATTCAAATAAACTTAATATTAAGAGTATACTGTATACTGAGCCTGACGGAGAAACGAGGAAGCAACGGCGAGCGGCGGCAACGGCGAGCGACGGCAGCAGCAACAACGAGCGACGGCAGTGGCAGCGGCAGCGGGGAAGGGAAAGGGAGCGGGAGGCGCGAACAACGGGAGGGCTCGCGAGCAGCGGGAAGGCTCGCGGGAGGCGCGAGCGGCGGGAGGGCTCGCGGGAGGCGCGAGCGGCGGGAGGGCTCGCGGGAGTCGCGAGCGGCGGGAGGGCTCGCGGGAGTCGCGAGCGGCGGGAGGGCTCGCGGGAGTCGCGAGCAGCGGGAGGGCTCGCGGGAGTCACGAGCAGCGGGAAGGCTCGCGGGAGGTGCGAGCAGCGACAGCGACGAGCAGTAGCAGCGGGAGCAGGAACGACGAGCAGCGAGATCGGGAGCGACAGCGGCAGCGGGTTAGGGTTGGGTAAGGGTTAGGGTTGGGTAAGGGTTATATTGGTTTAGTTGGTTTGATTGAACCAACTAACAATCGAACCAGGACCGAACCAGACCTAAAATCCTAGTTCGGTCACTTGGTTTACCCAGGCGCTCGCCCGAAGCGCCCAGCGCCTGGGCTCGGGCGAGCGCACAGGCGGCGCTTATTTGAAGCGCGCCGCCTGGGACATTAGCAAGGCGCTCGGGCCTCGCCTCGCCTCGCCCGAGCACCTAAGCGAGCGCCCGAGCGCCTCTTTTAATCATTGGTGATGAGTCCTCTGACTCCATCCGCGAATAGTCTTATCCTACTTGAGCAACCTCACCATGCTCCAGTACTAAGTCAACCCTGATACCAATTGTCATGACCCGGTCTGATGAGATAACTGTCTTGTCAACTTCTTTTGGCTCAAACCACTAATTAAAATGCTCAACCTGAAATTAATAACTCTCATCAGACCATGAAAAATTAGTCTTAATCTTGTTCACTTCCGATGTGAGACTAATTAGGATGTTATATTGATAATATCAGTTTTATTACTATGTGCTTGATAAGACATTTGGAGGTCAACTAATTGAAAGAGATACATTTGACAGAGAATAGATGTCACAGCCAAATAGTTGATCTTTGTCCATGCTACTCTTCATTTACTCAATATTCCCTTGCTGTTTCATGTGCTAAAAACATGGATCACGGGAAAATTAATTGGGAGGCTTTCAGTAACTAACTTAAGGTTATAAATTACTAAAGTAAATATGGTTGCAGTGGAACTTTAATGCATCTTTGTTTCTTGCAAGTTCATGTGGTCATAAAATGTTTCATGAGGATGCTCTTGATGCATAAAGCATTGCAATTTTATGGCACTATTAATTAATCAAGTAGAGAAGGCTTAGACATACCATTTTAACTACCATTTCCTCGTACTTGAGATGACTGCCTTTGTTCATAGCAATTCTAGAGGACCTATGGGAGTATTAACTGTAAGCATTGACTTTGTACTTTGCAATTTGAGGTCAACCTTATCATTTCCTTTTTCTCTAGTTTAATGTTGCTTGTACTGTTAAAATTTACATTCTCTTTTTCACTCCTTTTATCACTGATAAATTCAGGTCTTTCCATAGGGTTTTACAATGGTGTATTCCTTTTCATTAACTGTTATTTAGTTGTCCTTTTCCTAGAGGGTCATATACGATGGGAAGATTGAGTCGCCTCAGTTACATTTCTATTTTTCTTGAAAACTTCTGTAGCATGAAAATTGGTGGGTCATCATGCAGTAAACAACTTTTGGTTTATAACTTTGTATTCGCTTAGTATCAAACAAAATTGGGTTAAGCCACTACAATTTGGAATTGGAATAAATAGTTTGCCATATCACCCAATTCTGATATGATTCAAGAGATCTAAATTGAATATTCAAGGCCAACCTGATTTTGGCCGATTTCTCGGACTTCCAAGTTAGAATTTAGTCAGAATTAGCTCGAATCAACCTGGTACATATTTTATTTTTATCTTGTGTATTTAAGTTAGATTCCCCATATATTATGAATGTCTGATGTAATGATGTTATCTATTTGCAATTTTTAATCTATTGAGAATTTTTTTGATAGCTTGTTACCTTTTTATCCCATGCATCAGAGCCACCTGCGATGACGAAGAGGAGCGAGCAAGCCGTAAGGTCCTCAGGGGATGTTCACGTTCTCCATCCTGTAGAGGATGCACCACATGCGTATGTTTCGGATGTGAGAACTGCCGTTTCTCAGATTGCAGCTGTCAGACCTGCATCGATTACACACGCAATTCTAAAATCTAAGCTTGTTCGATGGAGAACTATTTATCCTCCATGGGTGATTGCATAATTGTGTTATCAATGCAGGTATTTTGATGCAGACCTGAAACCCTCAATCATAAGGTTCAAAATTTTGACAATCCCATCAATGGGGCTTTCTATGTTTCCTTTTCCTCCACCCCACTTCTTCCATTTGAAACATTGCTTATAGATGAAGATGGTGGAAGCTATGAATAAGTGACATGGAAAACTTTTAAAGGCATATCTATTATTTTCGTACGATTTAATTTTTCTCTTAATCCATGATCATATGTATCCTTTCTTTACTTAATTTTGAATTGCATGAGAATATTAGACTGAGATAGCAAGCTGTTTGCGTCTGATGACTCTACAGAATAATCCAATATTTGTCTTCATTTGGAGATTTGCAGCAGCTGCATCAGTTGTCTCATCTCAGAAATGCTGCTATAGGTTGAAGGAGGGTTTAGGCCTCCCATCGTGATCACCAACACAAGCTTGGCTAAATCCTGATCATCATACTTCAGTTGGTTTAAACCTTGAAGTTTCGTTTTACAACCTAACTAACATATCATAGATGGTGCTCGAGTTTATACAATGGGATCAAAATTTGTTGACCATAAAGGAAAAAAAATTGCAAAGAAGCTTTATGGATCAGGTCACTGATGTGGAGTTTAGCATGTGCTCTGTTTGGGACACACAGGGTTTGCAGTTGCAGTGACATGATGTTGAAGATGACAGGGTAGTTTATTGAAAAAATGCTCCTGGGTTTTGATCGGATGGAATCGTCACAATTGATGAGATATTTTTTTAAAACAAAATTTGATAATATCCTTAATTGGGCTGTTTCAAGTTTGATAGATTCGTGATTCGTGGGTTGGTTCAGTTTGGAATAGGGTCGATTCGGGTTTAAAAATATGTTACAATCGAGTTACACTTATTTATAGAATTTATTAAAAATATATTATTTTTATATAAATTTATTCTAAAATAATCATAAAATATAAAAATATTATATTTTTTGTTAAAATCATATTCTAGTATAATTCTCAAAGTTTTAATAATTAATTATCTAAAAATATCTTAAAATAAAAAATATTAATTTGAAAAATAAGTTAGTCGATATCGAAAATATAAAATAGGAAAGATAAGATTTTGTGATTAGTTTTATGATGAATTTATCTAAAAATTAATATATCTTTTAACATATTTTGTGAATAAGTGTAATTCGAATATAACACGAATGTAATTCAAGTGAAATAGTATTTTTAGATAATTTTACATAAAAATTAATATTTTTTTAAGGATAACTTAAGTTTTTATTTTTGGATGAATTTAGGAAAATTTTATATAAAAACTAATATATTTTTTAATGATAACTCAATTTTTTTAGTTTTATGATAAATTTAAGATTTTTTATATAAATTATATATATATATATATATATATATATATTTATATTTAATGCAATTCAAGTATAGCTCAAGTGTACATTGAGTGTAATGGGTTTTCTAGAAAAACTATGAGGTGAAGGTGTTGGATGAGGAAGGAAGGGAAGGAGCAATGGAGTAGAAGGAAATAAAATAATGGTGAGGGAGGTTAAAGGGAGAGAGGAGTAGGAGAAAACTGAGAAAGAGATGGAGTTAAGGTGGAGAAGGTAAGGATAATTTTAAAATATTAATAAGTAATCTAGGATTTAATTAAATTAACTAAATAATAAATATTTAATTAATCCATCTGATCCGGTTCATCTCAAGATAATCGATTCATTTAAAAATAATTGAATCAAGCCTAATCAAGAATTAATCATTATTTATTTAAAATATTTTGATTAAAAAAATATTCTTGGATAAAAAATCGAGTGCATCATATGATAAAAACCTGAGGGTTTTTTTTTTTTTTTTTTTTTTTATAAATTGCTCAAGAAATGGAAGTAATAGGCAAGAACAGACAAACAAAAGGGAAAAATCGCCACAGCTTGGACTGGATAAGGCACTAAAATGTACTCTTTAGGAGCTGCACGTTGACGACGGAAAAATCTAGAGCGAGCATCAACGCTGAAGAAAATGTGCAACATTAAATAGGAAACAAGAACCAAAATGAACACATCCTGATGATCATTTGTAAACTCACAGAAAATCATGAGTAAGGCCAAATAAAGAGAGCTTGCCAAAGATATATCTCCTAAGCAATATCCACGAAAATAAGCCACCATGCTTGCTGAAGCAAAAAGACCCTTTTTTATATATATAGTTTATCACATTGGAACATTGTGTAGTTGACTAATAAAAATGTGAAAACAACAAAAAAGCTCAGGTAACATAACCTTTTAACTTAAGTGGCTTCCCATGTTGATCAAGGATCTTTTAATTGCACTTGTCATGGGATGCGAAGTAATTTATTGTGATAACAGGCATCAATTAGAAAAGGATCAAGAATATATCTACAAGATTTGCCCATTAACCACCGTACCAGTAATTGTCACTAATTTGCATTCTTCTATAGCACAAATTCACAGGACGAAATGAGATGGTAGATACAAGCGAGAATAGGCTTCAAAGAAGCTAACACACGCTACATGCTTCCCAGATAAATTTGGAAAAGGAACGATGTACCTTTTCCCATTCAAGGTAACACACCTGACAATATGCCAAAGACATCATGAATGACCAAGAAGAAATCAAGCAAACAAAGACATTAATCAAACTATAGGCCTGATCAACTGCATTTCTCGTCTTCCCCTCAAACAGTGGCTCTGGATAAAATAATCATATTGCTGCCCTCATAGCACCACGTGCTGCCTCACGCTTCATTTCTGCAGCCTTTCCACTCCCACGGAAGTACATATATACTTGCTGCACAGAATTACCAGAACCCTCAGGTTGAACATTGAGTTTAACCAAATAAATCCATTTCCAGATTCAATTTTCACTGAAGCTCATTAAGTACTACTGATTTCTTAATAAATAAGATATAAAAGCCTCCAACTATATTTCATTTAGCATATAATTGATAAGCAACTTTAACAATCAACTGCAATTCCCTTAAACCTTACATAAACATAATTTATTCAATCAAGGAACATGGTTAACTTTAAAAGGAAAAACAGAATGGAATTGTTAACTGCTGGCAACTTCCATATTAGGTGCAGAAAAATGACCTGTATGACCCAAATGCTGAGCAGTGACTCGAGGCAGAACAAACCGAATCCAACAAAATAGAAGATCTACAAGCAAACAAGAATCTAGAGTCACATAACACTACAATTAGATCAAGAAAACTTGCAATAACAGTGAAAACATTTCAACTTCTCTGCTCTAATTTACTAAAGAAATACAGATGCTGCAACTAAATCAAAACTAGTGATTTCTTGAAAATATAGTGTTTGCTTGCAGCATCATACCAAAAGGAGAACATCCAAGTAAAGCAGATATTTAGCTGTTAAATAACAATAGATAACTATTGAGTTGCCAAGTGTAGGCCTAAGTGTTCCAAGCTGCAGTTTGTGCAGTCACGTGTTTCATGTATGCCTATGTGGTCATATGACGCTATGCAACTAATATGTCATATTATTGGATGTGAAAACAATCAGATTTGTGGTCCACATCAGCATGAAAATGCAAGCATATGGTTCAGATATACTTCTTATTAGCGTTAATTTACTACGATCTTGATAGTAGGAGATGATGATGATATTATACATTCACCAGTCGTAGAAAGTCTAGCTATACAAATCAGTTGAAGTTGTACTAGTTGTGTCTACAACTACCAGCATACACTTAATGAACAAAGTGACTTAATTATTGCTTGATTAATCTACAATTAGCATACAGTGTATCAATACTGAATGCCATGGGAGCACAAATTATGGCCTTGATATTCAACCACAAGAACCTCCCAGAAACACAACATTCGTTTTGGTAATTAGTAGGGCCTGTACTAATAAGGTACAGCGTGTATCATGCATAACTCATGTGTCATGTATTTATTTTAATGTTTCTATAAGTGTTTTTACTTATGTAGTACGATTTATGTCTCTCAATAGGTCTTATATGCATATTTTGATCCATTTTTCAGGATATATATAAAAAGCTACATTGAAGAGATGGACTAGTCTGAAACTGGACCTGACTAGTCCAACCATTATTGACACTTGGTAGGCTATGGTACCATTGTCATGGACCAATAAAGAATTGGTACGAATATCACTGAGATTAACTACTAATTTAGTTACTAAAAACTATCTTGAATACTTAATTCCACATACTGTTTATATGCTATGTGATACTTTGGTAACTTTTAAACCATTGGCAGATATTTTATCAAGTGCAAACATATAATATTTCTTTAGAATTGCAACTTAAACCCTCTAACCTACATTTCCACATGCAACCAAGCTACCTATCAATGAATTCTAAAATTAGTTACAATTTAAGATCCTATTTCAATCCTTACTCCGATAGACCTATGTATGGGCTGAGACACTTACCTGACCCGACATCCTAGCCTCCAAATAGGAGAGCTCTTGGGCAAAGTTTTGACTTGCTCAGGCCCAAGATGGGCAAAAAAGTTGGGCCCAATTAAAACTAAAGTCAGGCCTGGGTAGAAAATTCTGCATCTAGACCCTACCAGAATGAAATCATTATTATTATAAATTTAGGTTCACAATGTAACAAAATGAAGAAAAACACAACAAGGCTAGTAATGGTGTTTAGTTTATTGCGAGGTCTTGTCTCTTATCGTACTTCAATATTTTGAGTGCTTAAGCTAATAGTTTTTGTCCTTAGTCATTAGTTATGGGCAGGGATTGCATACATTGGTCCAAGCCTGGAAAAAAAAAAAAACTTAGTAGGCACAAGCTAAACCAGGTTTGAGCCAACCCAAGGATAAGTGCACTTCCTCCAATGCACCTCCTATATTACATAAAATCGCTGCTTACTCTCTCAGCATTCCTGCAACTATTGTTCTCCCTCCAACAACCCACCTTGGCCACCATCTGTTCCTTCATCCTTCAGTGAAATAGCAATCGCAAATAAAGCCAACCAAACAAAATGAAGGTAAGTTGCACTTACAAATGCAGGAAACCAAACAATTGAGCCTTTTTTTTATGCAGCACTTACAATTACATTGAGATTATGTTAGCAGGTACTTCTACTTTTAATAATCAAATAGTCCCATGGTACTTAATAGTTTAGACTTACATGTCTCTATCCAGTTATGCCCAAAGTAAGCCCCATGCTGGATTTAAAATAAACTCCATAACATACAATCTTATTTAATCAGCAATATTAAGACAGAACGTTCATGTCTATCTGATCAAGTTATTTCAAGAACATAGAAAAAAGTTCAACAAATTTTCTATGGAAACCTATAACTCACCCCAACCAAAGCCTTACTGCTGATAAGATCCACTGCTGGCAAAATACCTCTGCAACAGAAAACATGAGAAGGACATGCATAAGCAGAAAAGAAAATAGAAGTTCAATAATTTTGTATAAGTTGGCAAGGAAGCAAATCCTTCCTCAAGGTGATACAGTAAAAACTTTCATTTTTCAGCATCCAATGAAACAATAACAAGTTTATCTATTTTCATCCTTTTGTCTACAAGAGTCTGATAAAAAAGTTCTTTATAGATTAGGTCAGACCACAACTTTTGTAGTACCGGAATAGCAACAAATTACATAAGTCCATCTGGAGAATACTAGGTTGCCCAGAGAGCAAACAAGAATTGATTTTACACAAACTAAGTGAATCACAATATCATGTCCAAAGTTGTAAGTAGTAATAATTAATGTTACAGCTAAGTTGGAAGATGTCACCAGTGTCCTACTAAGAGCTAAGTCATGTTCCAAAACTCTGCAAACAAGCTCTAAAATGGTCTCCTACAATTCCACCACTATTGCCAACTTCATTTTAGCTCAAAAATCCTCTATTACTGGAACCATTGGTGAAGACTGTAAGATGCCCACATTTGTTAAAGTCCAACATAATATAGAAGGCAATACATTTTTGCTCAAACTGCCATGTTAAGACTATCGACAAAAAATTTCACAAAATATCAGAGAGTCTCCTTAATGCTCTCCTATAATCCGAGCAATCTTCAAACAAATTTGTTAGACTTACAAGATAACAATCTTATAGGATATTAGAAACTAAACTTGAATGTGGTTAGTTGGGAAACACACAATAACTAGATGCAACAAGCAATGAAATAGATACTTATATAATAATGAGTAATTTCTAAGGGTAATTGAACTGGAAATAAAAATGATGAAGCTATCTAAATGAAAAATCCATTTCCTTGCAAAAGAATCCATTGTATTTGGAGTAATGGAAGAAAATCAAAATTACATTTTCTTTTCCTTTCATTGTGCTTAAGCATAGAAAAGCCTGAAAATACTTTATAGTTGTGACATTGATCAGCATAATCAAAAGTTATGCTTTTTCAATAAATGTAAAAAAGGTTGTGCAATTTTTAGTTTTCTGTCAATGGAAAAAGTTCTGCCAACAAATTTTCCATGAAATCAATGGGAAATCTGACACAGAGAAAGGAAGAGTGCAAGGAATTGAAAGCCACCAAGTCTCATAGAGTTTAAAAGAAAGGAAGCTCCAAGGTAAATATAGCATATACCCCTAAAATTTCAAGATAAAAGTATCTCAATTGGGTTTGTTCCAACAAATTCACAGTTTTAAAAAGTCAACATAGTCCAAGGATAGTAATTCTGTGGCATCAGAATGGGAGGATACTAATACCTTTCTGCACATTCTATACCATGGGCAGAGAAATGCTACTAAATATTCAGCTGGCCATGTTTCTGCAATGATTTGGCACATCTAGGGCACTCACTAACTCATGCTGGCCATACGGTTAAGTTTGCCTCCTAGTATTATTCACTTAGCACACCACTTGCACAATGGACTTATGCACTAAATAGACTTTCCTTCCATTTCATATCAAATTAAAATTGTGATGTGATTATTTATCACATCAACTTGTGTCTTCTCCAGAATATTTAGCAATAACAGCAAAAATTCCTCATTGTTTCATGTACAATACCCAATGAAGAAAAGCTTAATAGATTTTAAATTAAAATTCAACTATTTGAATATCTAGAAATCAACATAACTTGACTATATTTCCTTCTAGCTGACACACATTACTAAAAACAATAGCTGATGGATTTTTAGGAAAATACATTTTGATGTCAAGCTGCCAAAAATCATGAGCATGAATGCATGATCTCTAAAGCAAAATTTGAAAGTTAACCTTCCAATGTACAAAAGGTAAAAGGCCAGTCTCAATTATTTTCTCAGTGAACAAATCAAATTTGCATTCACCAAATTTGGAGGATGTATCAAAATGGGTTAGCTGTAGCCTCTGTATATATGAATTTATTACTTTCACCATTCACCATATATTACTCATAAAAAGAGAAACTTACGTCAAAGATTTTCCCTTGAAAAAAATTGGAGGAGCCACAGCAGAATATATGACAAAAGCAATGTGAAGCTGCACAGACATAAGAGAGTCAATTGGAGAACATTTTACTTTCCATAAAGCATTACCGTGAAAAAAGATATCTGAACAACATCTTAAACCACCAAGAACATACCAAGTAAAATAGGAAAAACCATCCAAAATTCAAAGCGCTTTCAGTCCTATAAAACATGTTGCAATGTCATGTGAACATATGACGTCATAAGCTTAAAGCATAAGTTTGTATCCATCATAGTCTTGAAGTCCACAAACTTTAGTAAAGGTTGAGATATGAAACTGTACCTCATGGCACGATAAAGAGGCCGATACCACAACACATATGCACCTGGGACACCAGAGATGAAGTAGATGATTGCAAGCAACCAGATCTTGACACCTAGAAATAAGAAGCAAATAAAATTAATTTCCATTGTGGTATTATAGTATCCACTCACAAAAAAGATCCTCTAAGTACCTTCCCCTTTAATCCATGCTGTTGTAACTGCTATAATATTCCAAAACAGGCATGCAGTCAAACCTGTCAAACACCCAAATTGAGAAATAATTTCATATTTTGTTTTCACATAAAAATTTTACACCCAAAGTTCAATAACTATCTACTAGAATTATTCCTACCATGTAAATCTTATCAATTATACATTGTCTCCTAAAGCAACTTAGCTAAGCGATCATATGAGAATGTTCCAAAAGCCTATATATACCATGGTAAATATTTTTGGTTTAGTCCACTAAAGTCCAATATTACTCCTGAATATGAGGGCACAAAACAATAAGAAACTGCTTCTTAGATAACAAATCAACTACATGCAGCACATACATTTCACATTCATAAGATATCTTTGTCAACAGATGTTAATGCCCAAACTAAAATGACAGTGAGAAAGTTACTACCATAAGATGAAAAATATGTCACATATCAAAATGGTTAACTGATTGTCCTCATAATTTGGTTAGAATGTGAACAAAAAATGCAAAAGTTCAAGTGTTCTGAGCAAGAAAAGCAACAAGGCCTTGGAACCATAAAAAACAAGGGCGGAACTTTGATAATGATAAGAGCCTAAACATACCTAACAATGAAGCAAATGCAAGATACTGCAATCTTTGCAGGTGAATGGGTATCTCATTTGCAATATCATGATGGATAATAGGAAAAAAACGTGGCCAGTTTTTCTCATCTATGACAACACCAGCTGCAAAGAAGCAAAAAATAAGGAAGGGCAACCAATTTAAGAAAAGATAAATTTAACTTGTATTCATCTTAAAACAGTAAGGCTCTTGCCTAACATTAAAAGAAAAAAATAGTACTAGTCAATTTATTCTATGAAAATATAGACTAGTCACCTTGTGCTGCAGCCTCTTCTTTACGTTTTAGTTCCTGTTTTACCAGCAAAATAAATAAATAAAAACAAAGAAAAAGCACACATACACAATTAAAGATAACCATTCCATTTGACAGAAGAAAATGCAAAAAATTCTTTTTTTCATGATCTGTAGAAACATAATATGATTTTAGGGCTTTTTGCATACATAAGCCATCAAATTAGTATAAAAACAAACCAGTGAGAAACAAGTAATCATAGTTTCAGAAATATAATGTAGTTTGATCAAAATACAGCATTTTTGTATACAATATGTGGTAGAAATGTGTGGCTATTAAAATAATGATGATTTAAGAAGTGCTCAAAATTTTATGTTCTATTTAAAATTTTCAAAGTTTGAGCCGTTGTCATGATATTTGGGACTTCTTCCGAAGCTTGTGCATGCCAAGGCATCCTATGGCTATAGGATAACAAATTTATTTTATATTAGTTCTTTAGATAATATTTGGTTGTTGAAAACAATTACATGCATTTGCATGTCGCTTGCCTTAACTACAAGATCATGCATTTGAGTGTCACTTGCCTTATTATGCTTGAGTGTTAAGAGAGGTTGTGAATATCTATGAAGTAATTATATTGCTAGTTCATTAGTTATTTTTATTCTTTTTCTGATTTTAAATGATACTTACAATTTTCAAAAAGAACCCACATATGCAACTACATACACACTTGCATTGTGCAAACACACTATGTCACAACCTAATTGCCTGCATGCCAATTCCACTTTTATAACCTTGCACACAATAGATCTTATACACATGACGAGCTTATAAACTGAGTAATGTTAGCTTTTGCAAAGCATATAAATAAGATATTCTTTTTTAATAGATCAGGCTAGTTAACAATTTCATTGCATAAAGGTATATCATATACCACATATTACCTAGCACGTATTGTCCAGCACACTTGAGTATCAAGATGTTTGTTTTACAATTGTCTCACAAATTAATTATATAACAATACAATGGTAAGCATAGCATAACATTTTTGGACAAGAATATTCCACATATTCTTTTATTTAGTTTCAAACTATCTAAATCTTTAACGCAAGAGAAGCAAAACTGAAGTTCCAAGAATAAGGGCAGGAGTTGCATTTGTGACCATTAAACTCAAGGACATACAGGACATACCTTTTCCCTCTTATTCAGTTCTGCCTCCCTGGCTTGTAGTTCTCTTTCCTTTTTCTTGAGATCCTACATTATAAACACAGATAAAATAAGCAACTAAGAAATATCAATACACCACAGTACTTGCAATGCAATCTATGTTAATCAGATAATTGATTTAAGAATGATGTGATCACTATTACAAGTTTTGCAAAAAGTTCATCAAAAAAATGGTTCATTAGTTGACTCACTATTCAAGGAAGTGCTTATAGGTTCTTGATCCCATCTAAAATGCAAAGACATTGAAAGGTTTTCTTGTTTAAGAAGTACATGTATCCTCACAAAATGGAACTAAAATGTATCTAGAGACTGGTCTTGTGAAAATGTCATTATAACTTCTGCCTATACTCATCATATCAAAGAATATCATAATGGCACAACAGCCATTGCAGAAATCAGCAGGGTTCCAGTGGGAGCAGGAAAAGCTAGCATTTGAATAAGAAGGGTTCAAGAAATGTATCTTGTCCATTCAAATTATTTGATAGACCTAGGATTCTGGGGACTTAATGTTTCATCAATTATTAGTTCTTCAGTTCCCTAAAACTCAGGTCCCTAAAAAGAAGTATTCTAGTGCCCTGATTATTTCTACGATATCTTCATCCTCTTCACCATTTATCAGGATAACTGGAGCTAAATCTCTATTCACTTCACAACCCTCAGGACTATATTTAAAATAATAATGCCAGGAATAAAGGAGCTACATCCTCAATCACCAATTGGAGACAATTTATGTACATCAGGTATTAGTAAAAGGTTTCAACTGTCCCTGAATTATTGAAAACTCTTTGTTTTTGGACAAATTATTGAAGAATCTCTCTAATTGAGACTTGAAGGCTCTCTTTCTTCTTTCTCGTGGATTAATATGCTCTGTGCCACTAAGGCTAGCTTCTCAATACTACATCTTTTGCAATGCCGAAAGACTGCATGACAAAATATTATAAATCATTTTAGAATATGGTGCATTGTGGTAAATAGATTTCAGTTCTGAAACAGATATAATAACAGGTCTGCTGGTGCAAGACCCAAATGAATAAAGAATAGTATTATTTCCATAGCAACAGAAAGTAGAGGGAAACGAAGGTAGAATAGCAGTGAGATGGAGACAAAATATGGAACATCATAAGCAAATTAAAGATACAAGTGCAACAGAAAAAAATTATAGAAATAAGGATATGAATCATGGAATTTTGTGTCAAAGCCTTCTGAATAGGTCAAACATCTCATGATCCTTAATTCAGATCAGATTGGGACCTTATGACCACCCTAAAAGGGATGCAAATCAGTATTACAATATCTTTGTTATCCCAAATCAGATAACCTTCTAAGATATTTAGAATCATGTTAATAGTTCCTTTATTTTCTAGGGAATAAAGGTCTGTCATACAGGAAAATCATGATTCCACCGCCATTACTTTCTCCTAATAAACTCTAGTGACAGCCCTTAAATTTATAAAATCACAGTAAAAGCTTCAAAAAAATTGAAAACAAGATCTTAAGACTAATATATTCAAAGCAAGACCTACATTCGACACAAGCTGCACCTTAACTTGACCTTGATTGCAAAATTGTAAGTTCATGATGTACACATACCGCTGAACCTAGTGAGCCTCCACCATAATTTGATCCAGCTGCTTTTCCACGTACCCCAGAATCCTGCCATAGACGTTATTAAATGATACCGAAAGGATATATGGTAAAATAAAACAAATAAAAAGTTGACACATTAATATCAAAGAAACAATGAGGTTATTGGGTTAGATATCAATTTGAAAGAAGAGCGATATACATTAAAGCAATAGTTTAAATAGTAGTCCAGGTGCTCGCTTTGGTGCTTCAATGAAGTGCCGCCTAGGCGCTCGCCTAAACCCAGGCATCGGGCGTCTCGGGTGAGCGGCCGATTGAAACAAAGCAACTGAGCTAGAGTCTGGTTCGGTTGAATAGTAGCTTAGTTGGTTCGATTGAACCAACTAAGCTACATAATGTAACTAAACTTGCACAAAACACACACCCCCCCTCCCCGTGCGACCCGGAGCCATAAACCCTAGCACAGTTGTTTCCGATGCTTCCTTTGCCGCTGCCAACCAGACCAACCCTTCCTCTATCGCCGATGGACGAGTCCGAAGGTCTAGCTTTCATGCGTAGTTCCCTCCACCGTCACGGCTTCCATGTGCAGCTCCTTCCACCGTCAAGGGAGAGGACCACAGTTTCCTTTGCCACCGATTGACACATTTGAAGCTTCCTCCGCCCACAACGTCGTCGTCCGCAGCTTCCGTCGCCATTGTTGTCAGTGTTTGAAGCTTTCTCCATCGCTACTACTATAGTCCGCAGCTTCCTCCGCCGCCAATGCTGTCGTCCGAAGCTTCTTTCACGGCTGTTGTCGTCTGAAGCTTCCTCTACTGCTGGTTCTACCAACCTATCACGCACTTAGCTAGTTTTGCCTAAGTCATGCGGCACCCTTACGTATCCGTTTGCAAAGGTCAGCCTCCTCGAAACCTCCTATTGTCCCTTGGGACCTACAAAAGAGAAAACGGGTTAAAGAAAGCTTCTCACTCAGGATCCACAAGCAATCATTTCAGCAAACACTTTATAGCCAATGCAAATTACAAACAAACTTCACAAATTCTGAACGATCATACAACAAAGGATCTAAAATAGTACACTATAGATCGAAATCCCCACAAGTGCCCACATGACACAACCTTTGTTTGCAAGCCAAAGACGACCACCAAAACAAAAAAAAATGGGGTTGCTAAGCCTACTATCAGCCCTTTACATATTGTGCAAAGCATGAACAAAATCGAAAGACACGGACATATATGAGAATTACATTAAACACCCAAATTATAGTTTTGTCCGTGACATTCTCCCCCACTTATTCCTTCAACGTCCTCATTGAAGTCTTTACAGATGCTGCATTTCCTAGCCTTTACTGAGTCTTTAATCTTCTGCTCCAGTTGTAATGCGCCACTTGGCGCCCAACTGCACTCCGCTGTTGTTATTAAGTAGTCGAACTTTGATCCACCATGCTGCTTCAACTCGCCAAAGACTCTGACTCTGGTGTGGGGTCAGTTGAGTTGTGTTGATCCCTGCTGTTTTTTACGGATCCCTTAGATGAAAGAAAAGATCATCCTTAATATACGCTAGTCTCTCAAATGCCTCATGCCGCTAGAACTAGGTGGATGCATGTTGGAGCTTTAACGAGCATCGCCTCACAGACTTTAAAGTTTTTAGGTCCTTCCTCCATAAAATTTGCCCATCGTTTCTTGTTCCACTTAGACATCACTTCCAAGTAGGTTCGCATCACTTCCACTTTCGATTGGCATTCTGTTGGAAAATAAAGCAGATAATCTACTCTCAGTAGCACTGATCACCATTGGTGAGGATTTGACAACTAGTGTCTTCCATTCGGTTTCTTCGAAGGGTCTAAAAACCTATGTAGAGCTCCTCTGCTGGATAGATAAGAGAATTAGGGTACTCGGTTTCACCCATTCTATTAAGAGTTAAGAAGGAAAATGTTACCTTGATTTCGCCCGCCTCCTTGAGGGTTGTACTCCATGCATCGAGCTGGTTACTAGCCTTCACCCGCTCTTTACTTATACTTCTAAAGCACTTGAAGTGTTTACACTCCTTACGTTGAGTTAGCAGTTGTGATTCACCTTCTCAATGCCATCGAACTTCTGAAATGCAAGAAGTTTTCACCCCAACTTGGAGTAAGTTTTTAATAGTTTTGGTCGCCTCTAGGAATATGCCATCTTCTCCATCATCTTTGCTGCCTACTCCTCTGAGTTGTAAAGGTATAACACCGCGTACTGTCTACTTCATTCCTTAGTCGAACACTCTTGCATCAACCTGAAGTCGTTCACTTTTGATTATCTTGATGAGAAGCTTGTTGACACCGATCTTACGAAGTTCCCTGGCATTTGCCCTTCAACCTTATCTCGGTACTTGGAGTTTGCCTTTGCATTCTCCACCACCTCGGCCCCTTTCACAACCAAGTACTCTCCCTCCAAGAGAGCAAGGGATCGATAACTTCATAGAAGTCCCGCCTCTGAGGTACCATGGCGCTGCCATGACCATGGCCCTACTATTCGTCACCTCGTATCTGCGTCCCTTTCTTCGCGATCGGTAGATTTGCCTTTGTGGCACTGTGGCACACATTCAAGGCCACCTCCATTCTAACCAACGCTTGGTTTTGGGTAGCTAGGTCCCTTTGGATTCGTCATTGTTTCCTCACTCCTTTCGACCCTCTGCTTCAACACGTCTGTGTTCTCCGAGCAATTTCCCTTAGTCGATGGAAAAACAGACTACAACTCTTATGCATGGCCACCGCCATCATGTTGCAGGGTTCGTATCGATTTTGTTCTCCTTAGCTTTCTTGGTAGCAACATTTGCTTACTCGGCCTAATCCTTTGACTTGTCGGGTCCCTTAGGCGAATACGAGCTCTGGAGCAGTCCAACTCTCTAGTCGCTTCGATCATACCTCTGCATGATTAAGTCCCCCCTTATAAGACTCGCTCGTACTTGCATTCGAAATTCTCCTTCGGTGGTACACAGCCCCTATATACTGATGACCAAAGCTTTTATCCGATGCAAGATTCGATGCACGCACGGAAGACCCGCCTCTGCGATACCATGACATTCACTCCTTGAATCCATAGTCTTTCTTGCCATCGTGTTGTTCACCGAAATGGTGGTCGCAGTAGCTCCCGATCATACCTTCGTATGATCTAGTCTCTTGCGGGACTACTTTCGTATGTATTGCATTGCCACGAACTGTTCCACTATAATCCATTGCACCATGTCGCCTCCTGGTGATATCTCTATTATATTCTGATCATTGTGGGATGAACTCGGATTGTGATTCCTCTATGTATGGTCTTTACCAACATATTACAGGGCCTCTTCCACCTTTGATTATGTTCGCTCTTTTGGCAATCGACCTTCGTCCACTCACTCTCGGGTCACACCCAGACGAAATATAATTCTAAGATAGTCCATCACCTAGTAGCTCCCGAAGTCAACCAACTTTGCTGAAATTGGTGCACCATTGTCTGGATCCTGGGCCTCTGCCCCCATCAGCACAATCTCCACTACGCATTGCTTCCTTCATAGCAACTTGAATGGTAGTACTGTGGCGTATTACTCAAGAGTACCCATCTTCACATCCTCTTGCCTTGTGCCAAGGCCTTCTGAACCCAACTTCGCCTCCGCAAATTGAGTAACCTTGGTTCCTCCGTCAAATGCTTCTTCGAGATACGATGCATGTGTCTCAAAGCTCCCTTCGTCTTTGGCACCATGTAAGATTAGTCCGCTCCATCAGAATAAGAGACCCATGGAACGATATGATCCTGCTCTTACCTCTGCAAGAGTTCATGTCCTTGACTTGTCCAAGGAAAGCTCCATGCCTCCACTCCATGTTCCAACTTCTATGCCAACTTCCTTCATGCGGCTTAGGTCCTTCACCAAGTTATACCCAAGTTTCTCCGCTCCTCGATTTGCATTAAGTTGATGGGGGCTCTCGCGCCCACCATTCCACGGGTCAACCCTCCATTGAGTCCAATCTCCATATCGACTCCAAGTGTGCCTTCATTTTATGTTGCCTCGAGTCGCTCCCCCACTTGATATCACAATGCATCCACCAATGTATTACCTCATGCGAGATCATGTGATACTCTTCGCCACTTGCTCGATCCGTTGAGCTTTGTGGGGTTGTTGTCTTAAGGTATTCCTCATCAACATATGGGGTCCGTTGTACATGAATCTCCCTCCATAGAACTGGGACTTATCCCTCCAAGGTCTTTGTCTTATTGGAGTAACTTCTCTCTTTACATCATTCCCTCTGAAAGTTTCGGAGGCCACCATCCCCTTGGACTACTCCGCCTTACTGAACAAACTGTGCATTGTTTTGCCTCTGCAAATGCACTTGCTAGATTAGGACTCCTCGCTAATACAGCTCCTACTGCACCCCTCAAGACCTAGGCAACATGCTGAACTCGCCGCACACTTCAGCTTTATACGGACGTATCATTCTCATGCCGAAGAGAAAGTTTCAATGCTCAATGGCACCGAGTTTCGGTCGCCTTGATGTCACGAACTTAGTTGGAATTGCCTAAGCCGTGAGACACTCTTGCGGCAAAGACGGGAACTTAAGTTGCCTAAGTCGCAAAGCACCTTTGCGCCAACTTCTCAAACTTAGTTGGGATTGTCTAAGTCATGACGCGCCCTTACGATATGCGTCTGCAAAGGTTCAATCAATTTGTAATCTCACTTAGGTCCCGAAGGACCTGTAAAAGAGAAAGTTGATTAGTTCGAATAACGAGTGGTGGAAAAGTCCCGACGTCTCACGGAAAGGGAAGCTTTACAAGCAATTCAGCGAGCACCTTGCATGCATAAGAGAAAAGAGGAGAAAAACAACGACTTTAGAAGGTAGAACAAATAGTTGCAAGTCCATAAACAACTGCTCACCGGGTGTCGGGCGCGAAAGCAAGTTCCCCTTAAGTTAACGTGCGAACTTGTGAAGATTTTTCAACGCTCGATAATATACCGAAGCCCTATCCAGCCCTATGCCATCTAGGGGGTTCCAAGGTGCTGAGATGGCAAACATTTTGCATGCAGCTGCGGCTTACAAAAAACAAGCTGTGGCACGTAAAAATGGAGCCATTTTGGGGCAGTTCGGCCCGACACAGTGAGCGGTCGCACTACAACACTGCAACCTATTCGAACATGCATTTTTACAAGCAAAAACACACAAAACCAGGGCAAAACCGGCTGCCATGTCTTTGTACAAGCATGCAAAAGCGACGAACAGTTCATTGAACGAAGTTGTTGCGGGTGCACGACGATCGTTCATGACATTCTCCCCCACTTAAACTATCGACGCCCTCGTCGACGCTTGTTGGTAGTTGTTGATGATTGCTTCTTCATGTCGTAGGGCATCTTCGAGCTCCCAACTGGCTTTGGTTTGGGGAAGCTTTCACCACTTCACCAAGTACTCGATCTGCTCAGCTCCATTGGATAGCTTTATCTTGCGATCCACTAAAATGGTTTCAACTCGCTTTTCGTATGAGGCTCTGGTGGGAGATAGCCGAGTTGGAACACTTCGGAAAGCATCTTGCGGATCTGAGTGGTAGGCTTTCAAGTTGCTGGCATGAAAAACATTGTGAATTTTGAGCCACGCCGACAGTTGCAACTTGTAGGAGATATTGCCCACCCTATTGATAATTAGAAATGACTCTTTATACTTGTACACCAATCCTTTATGTACTTTATTTCTAAAGAATTGGAGTGATGCTGGTTGGAGCTTTATCAACACCAAATCGCCGACTTTGAACTCCTGTGGCCGCTTTCCTATGTTTGCCCACTTCTTCATCTTTTTGGTCACCTTCTCCAAGTAAGCCCACGCAATATCTACATTTCGGTGCCATTCTTTTGCAAAGTGATATGCTGACGGACTACTCCCAGTATACCTAATAGCCAAGGTATGAGAAGTTGACGGTTGTTATCCTGTAATGATCTCGAGGGGGCTCTTGTTAGACATAGAGCTCCGCTACAAGTTGTAGGAGAATTGAGCTATGTCCAATGGCTTCACCCAATCTCGTTGGTTGGCACTCACGTAGTGCCGAAGATATTGCTCAAGGAGCGTGTTTATCCTTTCAGTTTGGCCATCCGTCTAGGGTTGGAGGCTTGTGGAGAAGTATGACTTAGACCCCAACAATTTGAATAGCTCAGTTCAGAATCATCCCAGGAACCAAGTGTAACGATCACTGATGATATTGTGCGGGACTCCCCAATACTTCACCACATACTTCATCATTAGCTTGGTCGCCTCCTCTACTGAACAGTGTAGGGGTGCAGCAATGAAAGTTGTAAACTTTAAAAATCGATCGACCACCACGAGTATCGATCCGAGTCCCCCTACTGTCGGCAAGCTTGATATGAAGTCTAAGGAAATGCTCTCCCACAGCTTTTCTGGTACAGGCAATGCTCCAAAAGTCCCACCGGCTTCCGTTGCTCCACCTTGTCTTGTTGGCAAGTGAGGCACGTTCGAACATATTCCTCCACATCAGTCCCCATCTTCGGCCAGTAAAAGACCCTCTCCACGAGAGCCAAGGTTTTATTAATACTCGAATATCCAGCCCAACGGGAATCGTGACACTCTCTTAAGAGTTCACGTCTCAAATTGTCCACTCGAGGAATATAAATCATATTCCCTTTTATGTAAACGAGTCCCTCCTAGACCCAAAATCGTCGTGTCTTGCCTTCTTTGATGAGTTGCATCAAGGGATCACTGTACAGTCCATCCCTGATCTTGGAAAGGAAGTTGGAGTGCAATTGACTTGCTTGGCCTCTGCCCTCCAACTGTATGGCATTCACTCGCTCCACTTTCCAACTCAATACATCGGCCACGGTATTTGCTTTTCCGAGCATGTACTCCATTATCATATCAAACTCAACTAGGAAGTCCTGCCATCGTGCTTGCTTTTGGGAGAGTTTCTTTTTAGTTTGGAAATAGCTCAAAGCGATGTTGTCTATCCTCAGCATAAATCGCGATCCGAGAAGGTGGTTCCACCAAACTCGTAGATAATAGACCACCAAACTCGTAGATAATGGACTTCGAAGGGCTCCCCATAGTCCAGCAATTTGAAAATCAATTCTTCCAACACAGTAGCCTTCAGATCTTGGAATGCAGCTTCACATTTGTCAAACCACCTCCAAGGTTGCTCCTTCTTCAGTAACTCCGTCAGTGAAGTTGCATGCTTCGAATACCCCGCTATGAAGCGCCGATAGTAGTTGATGATACCGAGGAAGGATCTTAGATCCGGCACCTTCTTTAGAGTTTGTCATTCTACAACAGCTTGCACCTTTAATTTGTCCATCCGAATGGAGCCATCACCGATTCGATGCCCCAAGAATAAGATCTTCATTTCAGCAAAGTAGCACTTCTCCCTTTTCACGAACAAAGTGTTCTCCCTGAGAACCTTAAATTGTCCGAAGGTGTTCGACATTCTCCTCAAGCGTTTGGCTATAGATGACGATATCGTCCAAGTAGACAATCACAAACTTATCCAAATACTCCTTGAATAGTTGGTTCAAAAGAGTGCAGAATGTGGTTGGAGCGTTAGTTAAGCCGAAAGGCATCACCAAGAACTCAAACGCCCCGTACCAGGTCATGCAAGTAGTCTTCGCTTTATCGCCTTCAACAATACGCACCTGCCAGTACCCCGACTCAAGGTCGAGTTTGGAGAAGTACTTTGCTTTGCCCAATTGGTCGAACAAGTCCGCAATGAGCGGGATGGGATACTTGTTCTTCACCGTCACTTTGTTGAGAGCTCGATAATTTATGCATAGTCGGAGGCTCTCATCTTGTTTCTTTTGGAAGAGAACTGGAGCTCTGAATTATGCTTTAGGACTACGAATAAGACCATCGTTTAGTAGTCAACCTAACTGCTTTCTGAGCTCTGTCAACTCTGGAGGGAGCATGCGGTAGGGTGGTCTCACTGGAGCCTTCACTCTTGGCTCCAACTCGATGTGATGATCCACGCCTCTGCATGGCGATAGAGTCTTCGGCAACTCGGGTGGCATAACATTTGTGAACTCCTTCAAGACGTTCGCCACCACAGCAGGTTCATGAATGGCCTTCTCATCGAGTGGCTCTAGCTTCATAGCAGCCACGAATATTAATTCACCTTTTTGTACCCCATTCTTCAGTTGTAATGTCGATATCTATTAGGGTTCGCTGGTTCCTCTCTTAGAGATGGGAACCACACAGGGGTCATCACCTCCCATCATACATAGGGAGTTTAGGAACAGCATTGGCACCAACTTCGTCGCTTGCATGAATTCCATTCCAAGAATCATTTGGAAGTCGTCCAGTGGCACCGCCATCATGTTTGTGCTCCCGCTCCATGTTCCAATCTTGATGGGAACTCTCTTTGCCAACCTGGAGATTCGCTTGGCCTCCGAGTTCACCGCCTTCATTCGACTTGGGTTCTTCTCCAAGATCAGCCCAAGTCGTTTTGCTTCTCGATCTGCAATAAAGTTGTGGGTAGCACTCGTGTCCACCATTGCACGGGTCGTTTGGCCATTGAGCTTAATGTCTACGTACATCAGCTCACTACTTCCTGCTTTTTGTGGCCTTGTCTTCATGTTTTCCCCCACTTGACCCCGTATAGCGTTCAACAAACGCATTGCCCCCATCTGGGGTCCTTGCGACTCCTCATCGTCGTTGTTGGATTCTGAACTACTCGAACTAAGAGCGACAGCCTTGCCCTTGTCCGATTTGGGGGGATAGATAGAAGATATTAAGCCATTGAGTGCTTGCTTCTGTGGGCACTCTCTCACCATGTGTGGCATTCAACACAAGAAGCATCCGTCAGATTCTGGAGCCTTGCCTTTTGAGCTTGGCCCTTTGTGGGAACTCTTCTTCCTTTGTTCGTCTTCGGGCTCCTTCCCTCGAGAATATTTTCGAGGGCGATTTCCTGAAGATTGTTTCCTTTTTCCCGACTCCTCAAAGGAAACAAAGTCGATGAGCCTTTCTGCAGCAGCAATTGCCCCGATCACATCGGTGACATTCCTTCGATGTAGTTTTTGTTGAGCCCATGGTTTCAAACCATCGAGAAAGCTGAATAGCTTATCCTTCTCGGACATATCTTGTATGTCCAGCATTAGCGCAGAAAATTGCTTCACGTAGTCTCGAATGGAAGTACTTTGGCGGAGTTGTCTCAACTTCCTCCTTGTAATGAACTCTGTGTTCTCAAGTAGAAATTGAGTTCTCAACTCTCGCTTTAAGTCCTCCCATATGTCTACCCGACACCGACCTTGTTGGATCTCCTCCCAACGGGTTCACAACCAAAGTTTTACATCCTCATTCAAATACATGGTTGCTATCAAAACTTTGGTTTCTTCAGAATGGGGCCTCGTAGCTCGAAAGTATTGTTCCATGTCGAACAGGAAATTCTCGAGCTCTTTAGCATTTCAGGCACCTCCATAACAATACAGCTCGAGTGCCCTCAAATTTTGTGGCGGCGTAATGCGGGTGTTGCTTCCTCCCGCATTCAGTGCCCTTGTGAGTGAGCATAGTCACCCTGGAAGTGAGTTCTGCCAAGACTTCCTACAGATGTTGCACGGAGTCTTTGGTGTCGTCAGATAATCGATCGACTAAGGCCTTAACCTTGTCGATTCGGGATTCAGCTTCTTCTTGCGAGCTCTCTACCCCAAGAAGCCTTCGCTGGCCTTGGTAGAGTTCCGCCAAGCTCACTTCAAGAACATCCAAACGGGTTTCCGCCGCTGTGAGTCTCTCCTTATGACTCTTCTTCCCGGTTAGCGCTCCATATTGCACCTCCTTTGCTCGCGAAGAGTAGCTAATTTCTTGCTCATCATGTTCACTGTCACGATCCTCCAAAGCGGCTCTAACAACATGAGAGCAAGTTTGCACTTGCAGCCCACCTACGGTTGCTTGGGGCAAAGGTCCGTCTTACCCTGCCTTGTTTGATTCGCTACGATGCTTTACCATGACGAAATTACGAAGTTCCTTTGCTGTTTACTCAAATTGCTTGCCCGCTCTGATACCACAATGTCACGAACTTAGCTGGAATTGCCTAAGTCGTGAGGCATCCTTGGGGCCAAGACGCGAACATAGCTTGAGTTGCCTAAGTCACGATGCACCCTTGCGCCAACTTCTCGGACTTAGCTGGTATTGCCTAAGTCTTAAGGCATCATTGCACATATGCGTCGGCAAAGGTTCAGCCTAGTTGCAACCTCGTATAGGTCCCGAAGGACCTGTAAAACAGAAAGTTGATTAGATTGAAAACAAGCGACAGACAAGTCCCAACGTCTCGCAAAGAGGGAAGCTTTACAAGCGCAATTCAATAAACATTTTGTGTGCATAGGAGAAAAAAGAGGAAGGAGGAAAAAAAGGACTTTATAAGGTAGAACGAATAGTTGCAAGTCCACAAACAACTGCTCATCGGGTGTCGGGCACGAAAGCAAGTTCCCGTCAAGTCAATGTGTGAACTTATGAAGATTTTTCAACGCTCGACAATATACCGAAGCCCCATACAGCCCTGTGCCACCCGGGGGGTTCTAGGGTACTGAGATGGCTGACGGTTTGGGCGCTGCTGCGGGCTGCAGAAAACAACCCGCGGCACGCGAAACGGAGCCATTTTGGAGCTTTTTGGCCCGACGCGGTGAGCAATCGCACTGCAATGTTGCAACCTGTTCGAACATATATTTTTACAAATAAAACACATAAAACCAAGGCAAAATAGGTTGTCATGTCTCTGTTCAAGCATGTAAAAGCGACGAACGGTTCGTTGAACGAAGTTGTTGCGAGTGCGCGACGACCGTTCGTGGCAGTTCGTGACATTAGGTTGGCCACGAATATTTCATCGTTCGTATACAAGCCCTTACATGAGTACCAAATTCTTCGAGTTAGCAATTCCTCTCATCTCTGTGAGTTTCGCATAACTTTTTCGATCGATAAGCAACTCATTCTACTTTGCATTGTTTGATCCTTTACTAAGCGCCTCGCTTACCTTCAGCACTATCAAGTATAGTTGCCAACGTCGAGTCGTAACTCAAACTCAGTCATCCCAACCTTTGTGCACTACATATTCTCCCCAGCTTGCTTGTCCTCGTAGTGCCTCTTGCACAAAGGGTTATCCATTCCTCTAAATGTCATTCTCAGATGTCCGCTCCTCTGAGTGACTCCTTTTCCCTATATCTCTATACTCGTTTTTCCTAAATGGTCGTGCATGCTGGCTGCCCTCAATGTAACCTTGCTAGGTCCCCTACGTTTGCATACCAAGTGTTTCTATGTGTGCTTGTCCCGCTCTGATACCATATGTCACGCACCTAGCTAGTTTTGTCTAAGTCGTGCAGGACCCTTGCATGTCCGTTCGTAAAGGTCAACCTCCCCGAAACCTCCCCGTAACCTCCTATTATCTCTGAAACCTCCTATTATCTCTTGGGATCTATAAAAAAATAAAACGGGTTAGAGAAAGCATCTCACTTGGGATCCACAAGCAATCATTTCAGCAAATACTTCATAGTCAATGCAAATTACAAACAGACTTCACAAGCTCTGAACGGTCGTATAACAAAGGGTCCAAAATGGTCCACTATAGAGCGAAATCCCCACAAGTGCCCACATGATACAACATTTATTTGCAAGCCTAAAACAACCACCAAAACCAAAGAAAATGAGGCTGCTAAGCCTACTATCAGCCCTTTATATACTATGCAAAGCATGAACAAAATCGAAAGACATGGACATACATGAGCATTACATCAAACACCTCGGTTACAGTTTTGTCTGTGACAATCTGCAACTTCCTCCACCATCGTCACTATCGTCTGAAAGTTCCTCTATTATCGTCGCCCTCTCCTTCCCCACTTTCTACCATCGGTGATTCTTTACACCGCTCTAACTATTGTTAACAGTAAATTGTTAACTACTAGTATTATATAATAGTCCCTATTTAGATTTTAACAATACTAATCATATTTATCAACTGCATTATATATTTTTTATATTTTAATATTTCAGAACGTCTCGCTTTACCTAAGCGAGCACCTAACGCCTCAGGTATTTTAGGACCTTTATGCCTTTTGACGTCTAGCGCTTTTTAAATCACTATATCAAAGTAAAAGACAAACAGTCTACATCAAATTGAAAGGCAATAGAGAGTCCTAATGTGACTACAACTTATAATGGAGAATGAGAACTTGGGGATTATTTTACCATCTCTAAACAAGAAGAAATAAATTCATATAGCAATATCGTAACAGTACTACATTGCTTGTAATTATAATTGGTGGGCTTCTCCACCTGAAATTGGACTTATAAAAGGCAACACTCTAACAACTTAGGAATATCCACAATACGAGTATGCTTAATTCCTCAATGACATCAAAGATAGGAAATTTTTGGGGTTGTTACATAAAGTTAAAACCATTAAAAAGTAGTTAAAATATTGGTCACTCTGATATCAATTAATAGGATGTGACACTCCTGTTATTAGAAAAGGAGGAAAAATCCCCACAGCTATCAACTAGAGAATCAAGCTACTGACTTAGTATTTTTGTCATACAAAAAATAGATATAAGATTCAGGCAAGAACGTCTACATTCACATTTCTCATACATATAGATAATTAGGAGTGCTAACTAATAAAAATGTTATTTCGGCATTAATTAACTTACCCTCCAAAATTTTGCACAAAAAACTCTGTAACTCTCAAAACACAGGACCTTATAGTTAAACAACAGATCTAACTAACCTTTGATGTGATCAAATTAGGATTCTTATACACTCAATAAACAAGGCCCT
Organism: Musa acuminata AAA Group; assembly: GCF_036884655.1. Classification (NCBI taxonomy): domain Eukaryota; kingdom Viridiplantae; phylum Streptophyta; class Magnoliopsida; order Zingiberales; family Musaceae; genus Musa; species Musa acuminata. Next base: position 41,198,597 of record NC_088346.1, on the reverse strand, counting down.
ATATAAATCCCTAAAATAGCTAATATAATTAGTGAGAAAAGGCATATTCTCTTGTCTAATCATGCTTAGGACTCTTTTGTAATTTGGAAAATAATAATGTGAGCTTTTCAAAATTACCCCAATGATGTCCAAGTCAAAGTCATAATCTAAACTATCTAGGGCCTAATTAACAAACTCTTATGGGTTCAGTACGGCCACAACAAGGGCAAGTCGAGGTGCTTTTAGGTCATAACAAAAATACGGAGGTCTCGGACTGATCTAAACCAAGTTTGGCGGCGCCAAACCGCAACAAGGAACTTCTTTGATTCGATGCAAAATATTAGAAGTTTAAACGTTTTCTAGCTCCGTAAGTTTCTAATCAGGAATAGAACACGCGTACGCCTAACAGTTGGAATTCAGATCTTTCAGATTCAGTCTTCTTCTTCCCTATCCTTCAACATTAGAAGTGATTGTCGTGACGACCTGACTAGGTTTTGCAAGATCCAAAAGCAAAATACGACACATTGCCGATAAGCACTCAATTCAGTACCCAATGTACGAGAAACCAACAAACAAGTAATCTCTCACACCCCGACTGTCGCAGTCAAAATCAAGAAGCGCGAAACAATGATCCAATTTCGAGAAGCAGAGAGAGCAACCGGGAACGATCGGACACGTTGGGAACCCAGCGAAACATCAGATCTGACACAGTGATCTAAATGCCGAACCAAATCACCGACTACAGCATCGATCACTAGAAATGTTCCTAGTAGAGATGAAGTTGGAGAGATCGGGGAACTCACCGCAAAGGGATTGACGTCTTCCTCCTGAAAGGGATCGCTGTCGTAACGCCCCGCCATCAGATCCCAACAGTAGAGAGAGATAGAGAGAGAGAGAGGCGTAGGCAGGTGACTCGGGGAGAAGAAGGGCGACTTCTTGTCGGGTGTATCCCTAGTCCCTGCGTGACAACCTCTACGTGTGGGATCCCCTCCAATTCGTACGGATTCAATATCCTTCCATTAATCTCCTCATGGTTCTTAAATCGGGTAGAGAAGAAGACCACATCAAATGTACAAAATTTTATACACACACACTCTATATATATATTCATATATACATATATATGTATATATATATATATATACGTATATACATATATATACATATATATATATATGTATGTATATATGTATATATATGTATATATATATATGTATATATGTATGTATATATGTATATATATGTATATATGTATATATATGTATATATGTATATATATGTATATATATATATGTATATATATGTATATTATGTATACCTTGTATTCTCGTAGAAACTAATAATTACTTTTAAAAGGTTTTCTTTTTCTCACAAAGCATCCTTCGTTTCTCTTTTTTTTCCCCAACATCCTTTTTTTCATATATAATTTAAGTATCCTAAAAAAAGTAATTTTTTTTTTCTTTAATTTACTCTTCAATTGACGCGGTTTAACCCATAGTTTTACAAAGATTCAAAATAATATATGTTTTTTTGTATAAATTAATAATTAAAATAATTAAATAATAATAAATAAATGCTAAAGAAATTAGCAAATAAAATCAGAAACAATACTATCTTAAATATAATATTTTAAAGCTTGAATATTTAATAAAAATTATTAATTCATAGATATAGTATTATCTTGACCCAATCTAAAATTAGATTTTATTAAACTAAGTGGAAACCGAAAATTTGAGAAATAAAAAAAAGTCTCGATATTGTCAAAGCTATTATGTAAAAGGATCTCATATTAGAGAGGGATAGTAGAAAACTTGAAACACAAAAGAAAAGAGATTAACGTTAAAAAATATATCAAAAAATTCGATGCATCATGTAATATAATTTGATAACTCGCTTCATATATCCATAGAATAAATCAAAAAGTTTAAATATATTAATAGAGAAAATCAAAATTTTCATCATAGGTCAATTATAAAATTTTTAAATTATTCATACTCTAGCACAACTCCCCGTATATACCTTATCATATAAAACCAAAAAACTCTTCTCTAACTCTCATTAGATTCGAAAGAGAAACCTCAAAAGCATCCAAAGCTTCTTATCTCTCTTTCATCAAAATCTTAAGATTTAAAATGTATTTATAGAAACAAATCTTAATTCTCTAAGAACTCTTCTTACTTTAATCGCAAGTAATTTGAATACAATTACAATTCCTAAAATATTTATCAACCCTAATAATCTCTACTATAGTAAGTACTTTCTCATTTTGCATCTCCTATAAAAATTAAACTACTAGCTTGAAAAATTATCATAGCTACATAAATCAAATCAGTTCATAGTTCATAATTCTAATAAATTCAACAAAATTAATTACACTACTCATTATGGAGAGAGATTATACTAACAGTGACACTGAACTAAATTAATTCATCGTCTATACACTAACAATGAGTGGTACCACCGCTCAGTTTGACGATAACATCGCTTAACATAGTCTGAAAGATTGTGTTTGGATAGTACCACCACATGACACAATTTGGAAGATTGTGTTTGGGCAGTACCACTGCCCAGACTGGCAGTGTCACCACCTGATCCTTTTATGGATGATAGAAGGGGCCTTCCACTTGGCCCAAAACAGCCTCAACTTATGCCCAATTGGTCCTTAATTGAATTGGTATTATTTCACCTAAAAGCTTACTCAATTAAACTTAAACTAACTCGATCTAGATACATGATTATAACCGTGAATCCTGTGTTGTCCGGTATGTCATTGGTTCATTCGACGCTTCATCCAATCCTTCAGCTCATTGTCGTCTCCTTCGGCATATTACCCAATTAGCATATTGACTCTCATAACTTTCGATCTCCTTGGTGCAATGTCCGATCCTTCGGCCTGATGCCTGAACTCATGGCACAAAGTCCTTTCAGCATGTCGACCATTCATCCACTCTAACATCCACATGCTCTACTCCGGCCCAACGTTTAATTGTTCCTACTTTAATTGAATTGTCTTTCCTTGATCGAGGTTAGTCCTACGCCACTCAAACACACATTAAATCTTAACTTCATCAATTGATTTTATTATTCAAAATTGAAATTCAATAATCTCTCTATTTTTTTATGATGATAATCAATTGATGACAGAGTTTAAACTAAACTCCCCCTATCAATATGTCGACATTGAAAAAAGGTTTGAATTTCAGAAAATGATAACCCGACTTATATCATTGCATGCATCATAAAATTATGAGTATTGTATGTATCATTCCAAATAATAAATATTTCAAATTATTATAGCATCAAAATATCAAATTATATTACATTCTACTATATATGATTATCATAACTTTTCATTGTATGCATCATCATAATATCATGAGTATTTCATACATAATTTCATACCATCATCATAATTTCTCTCCCATTAGCATCAACAAAAAGGAGAAAAGTGTAACTAACAAGTTTTTGAAAAAGAATACAATATAGTAAATTAGCAAGTTTTACATCATTTTAGAATATGCAAAATAACAAGTTTTAGAAATGTACAAGCTTAGCAATTTTTATTTTCTTTACGATATTCAAGGTAGCAAGTTTTTCTCCTTGAAATATGTAAGCTAGCAAGTTTTTCTCCTTAAATATGTAAGCCAACAAATTTTCTTTTCTTTAAAATGTGCAAGCTAGCAATACTTTCTACCCCTTTGTTATTGTCAAAAAGATGGGAAGAATATAGTATTGTAATTATTTTCCCTTTACATCAATTTTCAAATCATGACGAAGATAAATAATAAAGATAAATTTACATCAATATTTCAATCATAAAAAATGAAAGATCAAGTCATGAATAACAAAAGACCATGTTGTTAGAACCCTTGCAGATTCTAAACTTGGGGTTGATCTCTTTAGGGGATCGGCCTCCTTGGAACTCTATAGGGGTTCCTCCCTCCAAGTTGCTGCTCAAAGGCTGCAGAAAAGATTCATCTATTGCTTAAGAAAAGAGAAGGAATACATGGCTATTTATAGGGCTTCTAAACCCTAACTCCTAATAGGACTCATACTTAAGACTCTTACTTCTAACCAACTCCTAATAGGACTCCTACTCAAGACTCCTATTCCCTTACAACTCCTAATTCTTCTCTAAGAAAAAACCTCCTACATGAATGCCCCTCACAATTAGGACTCTCCAAGCTAGAGTCCTAACAGACCCGCCCTCTTCAAATCAGCCTTGTCCTCGAGGCTGATGATTCATGAATTCTAGGAATTTAATTTTCAAGTCGTCATAGTTCTCCCAAGTGGCATCATCTTTTGGTAGGTTCGCCCACTGTATTAGCACTTCATTAGTGGGTCGTCGTCGTCGAGTCACGATCCGTCGATCAATAATGGCACTTGGCTGGGTCTGGAGTTCTCTTTAGGTAGTCATATTTGGTGGGTGGCTTTGGGCTATCTCCAAGCACCTGTTTAAAACTTCCGGTTGGCTGTTGGTTTGTGGGTGATATGTCGTACTCCTTTTCAATTTAGTACCCTGCATATAGAATAACTTTGTCCAAAATCTGCTATTGAAGATGCAAGTAGAATTTGTCACAAGCACAATGCGTCCCTTATAGTGTAATTCTTTTGAGTCCCAATTGTAATGAGCCATGGGGCTTGGTGCTTCCTCCAATTTTTTATAATCTTACTAGTATTTGAATCTTCCTGCCATTCCATCTTACTATCCTCAAGGAAGTCGCTGGTCGGAAGTGAAACGGTCGAAACTTCAACTTGCTCGGGTAGCTGCGAAAGCGCATCTGCAAGAACATTCTCTTTCCCCTTTTTGTAAGTTATTTTAAAATCAAATCCAAGAAGTTTTGTTACCCATTTTTGCTGCTCGGGGGAAGATATCTTCTGCTCCAAGAGATATTTTAGGCTTTTATGGTCGGTCTTGATTTGAAAGTATCGCCTGATCAAGTACAATCTCCACCTCGTTGTTGCGCGCACAATGGCGAGCATCTCCTTATCATATGTTGACATATTTTGATCGGAGGGAGATAATGCCTTGCTAGTGTATGCGAGTGGTCGACCATCTTGCATGAGAATGGCTCCAATTCTGACTCCAAATGTGTCGGCCTCAATAATGAAGGGTCGGTTGAAATCTGGTAGTGTTAGCACCGGCGTCATCGTCATGGCTGCCTTAAGTTTGTCGAAGGTAGCGGAGGCTCTGTCCAACCATTGGAAGACATCTTTTTCTAGTAAGGAAGTAAGTGGTGCACTGATCTTTCCATAGTTTTTCACGAACTTGTGGTAGTAGCATGTTAAACCCAGAAAGCCATGTAGCAATTTTATGTTTCTCGAGGTCGGCCAGTTTTGCATTGCTCCAATTTTGAAGGGGTCCACTGCCACACCTTCCTCTGATATGATATGCCCAAGATATTCCACCTTTTGTTGAAGAAAGCAAAAATTCGTGGTTGTTGTGTGTTCAAAAGGTGGTTTTCCATATGTCTTCTTCGCATGCTCGTATTTGATGATACCCGGATCAAAGGTCCAGCTTTGTAAAGATTTGTGCTCCCTTTCATCTAGCAATTCATCTACTATTGGAATAAAGTATTTGTCCTTGATGATTATGCCATTGAGAGCTCGGTAATCAACACATATTCGCCTTGTTCCGTCCTTCTTGCGTACAAGTAGCACCGGCGAAGAGTAGAGGTTGCAACTTGGCCGAATAACTCCTGTTTCGAGCATCTCTTTTATAATCCTTTCTATTTCATCCTTCTGGAGATGTGGATACTGATATGGCTGAGCATTTGCTGAAGATTTGCCTGGAAGAATCATTATACAATGATCATGCCGACAGGTAAGAGGTAGGTTGCGCGGTTCGTCAAATATATTTGAAAATTCAGCAAGCAAAGGAAGTAGATTTGGATCTTCAAATTCTGTTGGCTCTCCCTTAGTTTGCTGCTCAAGTTGTACCAAAAAGCCGCTGCATGCTTTATGAAAAACATTCTCCATTTGTTGTGTGCAAATCGTTGTTATGTCGCCCCCGCGTTTCCCGTGCAATGTCACATGTTTCTCCTTACTGTAAAATTTCATAATTAGTTTCATAAAATTCCAAGAAATATCACCTAATGTCGTCAATAATTTAATTCTGAGCATGGCCTCATGATTGTTAAGAGGGAGAAGGAAGAAATCTGCAATTATCTCTTGGTCCTGCAGCAATAGTTTCTCCTGCAAGCGCCTAAGATCACAATTCAAAATCCGTCCGTCGGTAACCTTAACATCAAACCTGCAGCGATTCTCGATAGGTAATGATATCCGAACAGCAAGCTTACTATTTAGGAAGTTAGTAGTACTGCCCATGTCGATGAGAACAGTGATTGGTTGTTGTTTGAGAAGGCCTCCAATTTTCATCGTTTGCGGGTTTGAGTAGCTAGCTAGTGTATGTACCGTAACTTCGGTCGGTTGTGGCTCTTCTTCTGCATCTTCTTCTTCATGTTCAAGGCTCTCTTTTGGATGTTCAATGACCTCTTCTTCTATCGGTTCAATCATAAGAAGTCCCCCTTTACTACAGCGATGCTCACGGCTCCACGGCTTGTCACAATGCCAACATAACCCCTTCGCATATCGCTCCCGAAGCTCTTCTCTTGTTAACCTCTTTAGTGTAGGGACTTGGTCGATAATAGGGGGGGCTAAGGGCTTCAATATTACTGGTTGAGGAGAGACCCTAGTCCTCCGAGCTTCATAGTTCAATTGCTCCTCTTGATGTCGTGCGAAAGAGATGGCTGCCATAAGCGTATACGGTTGTCGCGCTTTAACTTCTCCTCGGATCTCTGGCTTCAAGCCCTCAATGAAGGTCCACAATAGCTGTTTTTGAGACCAATCATGAGTTTGATTAGATAACCTTTCAAACCTGGTTTGGTACTCCTGAATGGTGGAGGTTTGTTGGATCTTTGCTAGTTGTTCGTCAATATTCTCGTAATCGGTTGGTTTGAAGCGAATCAGCAGTCCTTCTTTGAATTGTTGCCATGAAAGGATTCCATAAGTATGTTCAAACCAGTCAAACCACTGTATAGAATCCCCTTTAAGATGTATAGCTGTAATTTTCACCATAGATACATCCGCGGTTTTGTGTTACCGAAAATATCGCTCCGCGCGCGAGATCCAACCAATCGGGTCTCCTTCTTCCCATCTAGGGAAGTCCACTCTCATGCATGGATAGTTAGGGTTGGTCATAGAGCTTCCCCTCTCTTGGAAGTCATATCTTTGGGGTTGGTGTGATTGGGCAAAGCTCTCTCCTTGATGTGATTTCTTCGGGCTTAGTGGTCGGCCCAATCTGAGTTCGGTAAAGAGCATCCGAATCTTATCCTCCATTCGTGCCTCCAAGGCTTCGAATTTAGCATTGATTACCTCCTTAGATGCCATAATATATGCCTCCAAATCTATGATGTTAAGATCTCTCTTTTGTTGTTAGGTTAAAGGCATGTATAAGTTGAGAGAAGTGATGGTCAAAAGGGTTGGTGGATTAGTGGATGTAGGCTACGGTTTAGGCTTGTTTTGTGGCTGTTTTGGGTGCAGTTTGAGGGTGTGGTTTAGTAGAGTTTTAGGGCTGTGGATGAAAGTTTTGGATCTGTGGTAGATGGTAGCAAAGGTTTGACAGAAATCCGTGAAAGTTGCAGCAAGTATGTGCTGTCTTGTAAGAGTAGAATTGTTGTCAAAGAAACAACGGTTTCTCGACGTAATTTCCACCAAAAACTTGGGAGAATTGAGGAGGGAATTGATAGCAAAATCACAGTTTATATGACAGCAAGGATATCTAATTTAATCAAGAAAATTTTGGCAGTATAACAGCAAGGAAATTGGTGCAAGTTGCAATTGCAGAATTATCGTCGAAAAATTTCAGCGGGTTATGATGAAAATTTGCAGCAACATAAAATCATTTTTAGAGATGAATTTCTTAATAGATCAATCTTAGATGGAAGCCAAGATGATCTATGAAGTGTATAAGAAATTTCATTCAAAAAGATTGCAAATATATGGGTTAAGGCAACGATATGCAGTTGAAATTTTCTGCAGCATAGATTTTCAAGTGCAGCAGATTGGACATAAAAGATTAGTAGTTTATATTGAGAATTTTTCGATGAAACCAAAGGGAAATCTACTATTAGGTAGTGTCAAAGATGTCATAAAAATTTCGTAGAAATTTGGATAGAAAAAGCACAGTAGCAAGATCAAACAGATGGTGCTATGCGGCTTGAATTCTGCAATTCAAGTGCAGCAGATTGGACATAAAAGATCAGTAGTTTATATTGAGAATTTTTGATGAAACCAAAGGAAAATCCACTGTTAAGAAGTGTCAAAGATGTCATAAAAATTTTGTAGAAATTTGGATAGAAAAAGCACAGTAGTAAGATCAAACAGATGGTGCTATGCGGTTGAAATTCTGCAATGTATCTTTCGTCGTAGAGATGAAAACTTTGTGACGAAAAGTTTATGCAGCAATATAGGAACGATTTTTTTTTTTTTTGGATTTTCGAATAAGGATAACTAAATTGCAGCAGCAGTAAGGTAGGAAACCAGAACCTGTTGCAATTCACGGGGAGATCAAAGGATGATCCGTGGTGGTGGAGATGATGACGGAATTCGGTGACGATCTTTTAAGCAATTGTGGGAATTGCTTTGGATGGTTATAGAGGGTTGATGGATGGCTGTGGAAGGGCAGCGAGACGCCAAGAACGCTGCTCTGATACCAAGTGTTAGAACCCTTGTAGATTCTAAACTTGGGGTTGATCTCTTTAGGGGATCGGCCTCCTTGGAACTGGCTCTGATACCAGGTGTTAGAACCCTTACAGATTCTAAACTTGGGGTTGATCTCTTTAGGGGATCGGCCTCCTTAGAACTCTATAGGGGTTCCTCCCTCCAAGTTGCTGCTCAAAGGCTGCAGAAAAGATTCATCTATTGCTTAAGAAAAGAGAAGGAATACATGGCTATTTATAGGGCTTCTAAACCCTAACTCCTAATAGGACTCATACTTAAGACTCTTACTTCTAACCAACTCCTAATAGGACTCCTACTCAAGACTCCTATTCCCTTACAACTCCTAATTCTTCTCTAAGAAAAAACCTCCTACATGAATGCCCTTTACAATTAGGACTCTCCAAGCTAGAGTCCTAACACGTGTCATTTTTGACAAATCTCTTCTTTTGTAGAGAGAATGCATGATAGGAAATGATCTTGATTCAAAAAGAAAACTCAAGTCATACAACGATCTTGATTCAAAAAGAAAACTCAAGTCATATAAATTTAGAAATCAAGATCATAATTTAGAAACTCAAGTTATATAAAAAAATTTATACATTTGGGAGATTTAATATGTCCAAGTTTAACATTCAAGCTAGCACTTTTGCTTCTCTTTTGCAACGTGCAAGTTAACAATTTTTCTCTCCCCCTTTTGTCATGAAAAAGAAGGAAAAAATAGAGTGATACAATTTTTTCTTTTACATCAATGTTCAAATCATAACATAAGATATACAAACATAAATACAAATGAGTCATATGAAAATCATGACATAAAAGATGTTAATATGAAAGATCAAGTCATAAATACCAAAAGATATGATTTATTTTGACAAATCTTCTCTTAAATAAAAAGAAATGTTAAGAGATCAAATAGTAAAATATCTTCAAAAGAAATTTTAAGTCATGAATTTCGAGAAATTAAGAGAAAAATCATAATTTATTTGGATAAATATTCTCTTTAATAAATATAAAAATCATATGAGAATAAAGAGTAAGAGATCTTGATTCATATAAAGAGAATCTCAAGTTATAATTCTAAGAATTCAAGATCATGATTTCAATAAAACTCATTCAAATTTAAATCATAAAATCATCAAAATCACTTTTAAGATATTTAAAATAACATAAATAGATTTATCAATCTCATATTAAAAAATCGATAAAATAGAGATAGAGAAATTTTGAAGAAAAATGCATCCTCTTTTTATGTGTTTCAATTTATGTGATTTATTTTATACAAATATGCCTTTATCTTTTATGCCAAATAAAAACATGCATTATCATTCAAAATCGAAAAAGAAAATTTCATCATGACAAAGATCAATAGTATAACACATTAAAAAATAAAATATTTTCAATCAAGGTTTGATTTGTTACAAATAATTCTAATTCTAATGATTTTTCCTTTGTTGCTATGGCTAGTGAGCTTTGAAATGTGTGTTGGATCTCCGATCATAAGCCTTGAGCATCCACTATCAAAATATCATCTTTTGCTCCTAGCTTTCAATTGTAGATATTTTTATAAGAAATGTAGGTTTATTATAGGTACTCATTTGACTTTGGGTCCTTCATGATTAGATCTATGTATTTTAATTTTTGGCATTTGGTCATTTATGGTTTCTTTAGAAACTCAAACCAATTTATGAGTCATACTTTTTAAATGAATATTTATAAGTAAAATGACTACATCTACCATAAAAATTATATTTAACCTTAGAAGTAACATACAATATGGGTCTTTAACAAAAGTAGTTAGTTTTTGTTAAATGTAGTTACTCACAAAGATTCCTTCCTACGAACATGACTGTTATTGGTAAGAATCATGTTTAAAGATTTATTTCCAATTTTAAAATTTTTTAATGTTTCTTGTATTAAAACATTTTCCTTCTTAAGTGAGTCTAACTCTTCATTAACATGTAATTATCATGCTCATTTTTTAATTTTTTAAATTCACTAGCAAGAGAAACATTATCTTTTTTTAGCAACTTAAATTTTTTACTAACTAGCTTATATTCATCAAACAAATCATGAAAGGCATTAAGTAATCCATCGTAAGGTAAATAAGATTTGTATAAGTTACTTACCTGATCGTTGAGAGCCATTAAAGCGCAGTTTGCCACTTTGCCTTTATTGGTTTGCTTCTCATCTTTGGATGTACTTGATTCCTCCCATGTCACCTTGAATGCTTTCTTCTTCTTTGGTAACTTTTTTTTGTACACTCATCTTTAGAGTGTTTCGACTTCTTACATTCATAGCAAGTGATTATGTCCAGATTTAGTTCATTTTTAGATTCTTATTTTATTAATTTTTTAATTTTCTTATCAAAAGATCTATGTCATCATCATTTAAGCTTTTGCTTAAGTGGTCTTCTTTTGTTCTAAGTATCAAATCCTTCATATTTTTGAAAGGTTGTTCTCATGTTCATCATATGCCAAATATATTATTTTATAGGTTATTAAAGACCCGAGCCAATGGGCCAAATCACTCACATCATGATCCATGTGTACATTGGTGTATCTCTATGCCCTGTGATCATCCATTTTGTCCTTATCGGTTCCGTCGGCATCTCAGCGCATCTCCATGCATCGCGATCGTCCATCTCGACCTCGTGTGTACCACTATTGCCTCCACGCTCCCATTATGCCTCTTCGTATAATTATAACATAATCACAAGTATGCAAGCCCGACAATAAATGAGAAAAATAGAGACTCGCAGGCCTCAATAATAATAATAATAATAATGATAACATCAGACACATACATCACATCACACGACACATGATCATTCATCCACATCATACATCACATGTATATATCATTATAAAGGATTACTAGATAAATAATAATAGTTAATTAAATATTTTAATTAACTAATATTTTTTAAATTTAGGATATATAAGAATTTTTTAAATGATGATGGGTATTTAGGTAATTTAGATAAAAGGGACAATCCTTAGGATTTCCGAAATTCCAATGGGCAAAATTATCTTTTGCCTAGAAAAACCTAATTCCTCCCTTAACCGCGGGCGGTGCCATCGTAGTGGGCGGGTGCCCCCTTTGCTCGCGGGTGAACGCCACCTACTAGGGCTACCCGCAGGCCCAACGCCTATAGGCGCTGCCCGTAGGGAGCTCTAGCACAGGCTCAGCGTCCGTAGCTGCATGCGGCCGCTGCTACAAGTGGCCCTACCTATGGCCGCCACTATAGGTGGCCCTACTTACTAGCGCCCAACCCGTAGATGGTGCTTGCTGCAGGCAGGCCACCAACAACACCTCGTCGGCTGCTAGCCCCTTGCACACAAATGGCAAGCAAGGTTGCCATCTGTGAGGGCAGTAAGGGCAACAACAGTTGTTGTCCATTCTCGTTGTTGCGTTAAAAAAATTTTGACATCAAAAGCTTCTCTAAAACATAACACACGCAGTTCAAAACCAATCTTTCATATAAACAACTTAGCTTTGATACCACTGTAGGAAAATCTAGGGTGATATCACATGTGTAATAAAAGAATAGAAAATAAAAATCCTATATTTCCTAAAAATATGTTCATCAACGTACGAAGATTGGTGTGCAAAAAACTCACAAAACTGAAAACCACGTGTGAGATAGTTGTGTTATCTAGGGAGATCATATATCTTTGAAATCTTACAGATCTATATGAGATGATGAAGGAGGTCAAATGTCCTCCTCTCTAGCAGTGATCCACATAGTAGGGGCTGCAAAGATGCTCATCAAATTATTACCCAAATCTTAACACATGTTAGTTGAGAAGGAGAAGGGGAGAGGAGAATAGGAGGTGGCAACCAACAAGGCCTAACTTATGGCCTTTTGATTCTCTCCTATTTGTAGAGATCCACTATCAACTTAACCCCAATGGATCATGCCTTATTAGGTATTGGATCTTCATCCTACTACCCAAGCATCTTATATTAATGGATCTTTATCCAATAATCTCTCATTACCTCTTATTGGATCTCATCTATAGGATCTAATAATTCAAAGGCTTATTGGATATCCAATAAAATAAAGACTCCAATGAATATCTCATATCTGAACCTTTACTCATTGCAACACCTACCATATGTGTGTGACCCTTTATGTCCAATATCGAGCTGGCCATAAGTCATACCTATCAGAACTCCTTCTAGCTCAGTGAATTATTATCTCCATAATAATTTACTTGATTCATCGACTACTAATGTACTAGGCCGCTACACCATAGTCCCCAAATGATACAGGGGAATATAATCCATTGAACCTATATATCCTTATGTACCGTGTAACTATAGTCCATTATCCATCTAATATCTCAAGGACTATATACCAAGTATAATGCTGTCAAGTCCATATGGGTTCTACTCGAGTCTTACTCTAATCGAATTCCCTTGGAGGACTCTTTCTCTCTCAATCCGAATGACTCTGACTAGAGATTTATCTGAGCAAGGAAATATGAGATATTCCTCTTATGATACTGAGAGCGGATGACCCTTTATCGACATTCTTCAGTAGCCCTTGTAAGGTTTGTTGCTACTCTTGATAACCGACTATACTAGATTTGAAATTTTCAAACCTATAAGTCTTGTATCAAAGAGTGAAATACTAATACAAGACTGTTAGGAACGAGTCAGCACTAAGAGGGGTGGGGGGGTGAATTAGTGCAGCGGTAAAAAAGTTGGGTTTGGAAAATCTCTTTCTTACGATTAAAATCGATCTTGGAAGATGTTAACTTGAAAGCGTATGCGAGCGTAGGTGTAGTAAAAGCACAATAAGGAGGAGAGGCAGTTTGCTATAAAAGTAAATTGTTCAAAGTAAATGCAAACCGAGTTTATAGTGGTTCGATCGTCGTGACCTATATTCACTCTCGATTCCTCCTCCGTCGAGACCATCGACATCCACTATCGGTCTTCCTTCAACAGGCAAAGACCAACCACCTTTTACAGCTCTTTCTTCTTTTACTGGGTTTAGGAGATAACCCTTATACCCCCACTTACTCCTCTCTCAATCTATTCTAACACTTTGAAGAAGGAGAGGAGTTCACACAAGATTACAACATCGTTTCTTTCTTTTTCACTCTCAATTCTTGTGTTATTTAACCAGGGATGAGAGGGGTATTTATAGACTTCAAGTTAATTCAAACTTGGAGCCTAAAAAGGTCTCATCTTGGGTTTCTTGGGTCCTAGCGGTACCACTGCCTGTGTTGGGCGGTACCACCACCTATAGCACTAACACTAGGTGGTACCACCGCCCAGTCTGGCGATACTACTACTTGGAAGACTGTGTCTGGGTGGTACCACCACCCAAACTGATGGTACCATTTCCTAACACTGCCACTAGGTGATACCACTACCCAAATTGGCGGTACCACAGTTTGACATAGTCTCGGAGACTATGCCATGACGGTGCCACCTATTGGGTCACTATTTGGGCCTTTCATTGGGCTCAACAGAGTCCATACATAGGCCCAACTGGCCCCTAATTAGGTTGGCCCAATTCTAATTTCAATTATGTTCTAACTACAAAATCTAAGACAATTACTAAACTAAACAAGTCCGTAAGTCTAGGTTTCTTCCGGCGAACTTCTGACGATCTCTCGGCAATGTTCCAACGAACTTTTGGTAAGCTCCTGGACTTCACGACGATCTTCTTGGCGAGTTTCGATGAGCTTCTTTAGCAAGCTCTTGGACTTCTCAATTAATTCCGGTAAAACTTCCAATGAACGTTCGAACGTCCGACGAACTCTCGAACTCCCAACGAAATCGTGTCCTTAACTCTGAGACTTCATTTTGCTTTATGTCTTACTATCATAGTTAATCCTACATACATAAAATCTACTTCGATCTAGACAATTAATACTAAGCTAATCAGATATTGTCCAACATGTCATTGGTTCATCGACACCTTATCCGATTGTTCAACGCATCATCCTCTCTTGCGGCCTATTGCCCAATCGGTTAGTTGACCTCTGCAACTCTGATTTCCTTAGTGCAATATATGCTCTTCTTGGCCCGATGCCTGAACTCATGGCCCGAAGCCTTCTATTGATACGTCGATCGATCCTTCAATTCGACGTCCAATCTTTTGACATGTTTTTCTCTGGCCTAACATAATTCTTCCTGCTTTAATTATCTCTCCCTGATTGAAACATCCTGTGTCACTAAAAACGCAGATTAAATCATAAATACTATCAATTGGTTTCATCATCAAAATTTAAGATTCAACAATCTTCCCCTTTTTGATGATGACAACCAATTGATGATGGAATTAACCTTAACTCCCCCTATCAATATGTCATACTGATAGAACTCTTGGATTCAAAAATCCAAGCAACATGTTATCATAAACTTATGCATAATATCATCATCCTTCTCCCCCTTTGTTATCAACAAAAATGAGAAGTTCAACTATCAAGTGTTTAGGACATATTACAGTTCAAATCATTGCATAATAAATATTATCTTTAGTTTTATCATCATGCAAGCTAGCAAAAATTTGAGTTTTGCAAGTTTGTAAATTTTGCTATATGTGCAAGTTTAGCATGTTTTGCTTCTTGAGATAGGCAAGATAGCACTATTGCTTCTTTTGAGATTGTAAGTTAGCAAGTCTTGGTGATGTTTAAGACAACAAGTTCTACATCATGCAAGCTAGCAAATTTTTACATCTTTTTAAAAAAATGTAAGCTAGCAATATTTGAGATATTCAAGAAAGTAACTTTTGCTTCTTGAAATATGTAAGTTAGCAATCTTTGATTCTCCTTTAAGATGTGCAAGCTAGTAATTCTTGCTTCTCTTTTAAGTTGGGCAATCTAGTAATTTTTGGATATGCAAGCTAGTAAGATAGCAAGTTTTACATTAAGCAAGCTAACATATTTTGCACCATGCAAGCTAGCAAATTTTATATAATTTTAGAATAAGCATAGTTAGTTCTTTCTCCCCCTTTGTCATTGTCAAAAAGAAGGGAAGAAATTAATTTTGTAATTCTTTTTCACTTTACAATAATTTTCAAATCATGACAAAGGTAAAGTATCAATCTTATTTCAATATATTTGTGCATCATTATAGTTTCAAATTAAAACAAGCACAATTTCAAACCTTATATTTCATCCTTACTTCATGCATCATACGAAAAATAAATCATCACTATGGATATATCATATATGATACTCAAGCATTCATGGAAAATTATTTTAGCAACAAATCATAGTATTGCATGCATTATTCCAAATCACACATATTTCAAATCATGATGGTATCAAAATGCCAAATTACATTACATCCTATCATGAATAAGAATTCTCAAGATTCATATAGACAATCTCCTCTTAAGAAATAAAAAAAAAAAATCTTTGGAGTACAAAGAAAAGATCTTGATTTTATAAAAAAAATCTCAAGTAATTCCAAGAAATCAAGATTATGATTTGGATAAAACTCATTCAAATTCAAATCATCAAATCAAAAATGTTTTCAATAGATTCAAAAAGAAACATAGATAGATTCAGTAATCTCTCCTCTTTGAAAAATGGTAAGAAGAAACATAGGAGTTCAAAAACAAAATCTTGATTCATAGAGAAATCTCTTGTATCAAATATCGAGAAATCAAGATGATGATTCATATAAAAAAAATCACAAGTTATAATCAAGAGAAAAATCATCATTTATCTTCAAATCATTCAACTTGTTAAATCAACAAAGTCACTTTTAAGAGATTCATAAAAATGATACAAATATATTCATCAAAATCAATAAGATAGAGAAAACGAAATAAAAAAAAAATATTTTCCTCATTTTAGTTGTTTCAATTTAAGTGATTGATTTCATATAAGCATGCTCAAGTTTTTTGTATGAAAACCATAAATCATGGTTTGAAATCGAAAGAGTAAATCTCATCATTAAAATAATCAAGATCAATAAACCATAAATTATTCAAAAATTATCATGCATAATTTCAAAATATAAACTTATTAAGCATGATCATTATGCATTACTTCAAATCAAACATGATTTCATTAATCATAGAGCATCTTCAATCAAAATTGAGAAACAATATGGAAATCAATATGATACACATTAATGCTTCTTAAAAACATATATAGGATTTATCTTAAGCATTAGATTTAAATCTAACATTTTTTTCCTTTATCATAAAGCATACAATTTTCATTATCATTTTCAAAATTAGCTAGAAAAAGAAAAGCATGATCCCCATTTTTTTTGGCATTTTCATTACATTATTAAACATGTAATTTTCAAGAAAAATAATTTTTCTAAACTAAATTAAAAATAACTCATGAAAAGCATCATGTAATTTCGAAATAAACTAAGTGGATTTCGATTACCTCATTGTCGAAAGCCGTTAAGGCGTAGTTTGCTACCTCACCTTTGTTGATTTTCTTCTCGTCTTTGGATAAGCTCGATTCTTTCAAGGTGCTTCCTTCTTCTTACGTTCATAGCAAGTAGTTGTGTCCTTTTTACATTTATTTTTATTCTTTAATTCTTGTTTCATGAACCTTTTAAATTTCATAGTGAGGAGTTCAAGTTTACCATCACTTGAGCTTATGCTCGAATAGTCTTTAATTGTTCTAAGTCCCAAAGCCTTTTTGTTATTTGGAAGGTTGTTCTCATACTCGTTTTGTGCCATACAACTCATTTCATAGGTCATTAAAGACCCGATAAGTTCTTTGAGTGGAAACTTATTTAAGTCTTTTGCCTCTTGTATGACAATTATTTTTGAATCTCAATTCTTATAAAGAGAATGTAAAATTTTGTTTACAAGTTCAAAATCCGAAAAACTTTTACCAAGTACTTTTAAACCATTGACGACATCCGTAAAACAGGTGTACATGTCTCAAATGGTTTCACTTGGTTTCATATGAAACAATTCAAAATCATGCATCAAAAAGTTGATTTTCGAACCTTTAACTTTGCTAGTGCCTTCATGTGTGATTTCAAGAGTATGCCAAATATCAAAAGCCGTTTTGCAAGTAGAAACCCAATTGAATTCATTTTTATCTAAGGCGCAAAATAGAGCATTCATAGCTCTAGCATTTAAAGAAAAAGTCTTCTTCTCTAAATCATTCCAATGGTTCATTGGAAGAAAAAACATTCGAAAACTACTTTCGACAATATTCCATAAATTCAAATCCAAAAAAAAGTAAGAAAACTCTCATTCGAGTTTTTCAATATGTGTAGTCCATCCCATTAAACAAGGGAGGACGAATGAGAGAGTGACCCTTTTGAAAGCCGAAAAGAGTAATTTCGTTTAGATGTTAAACCAAATAAGAAACAAATATGGCTCTAATACTAACTGTTAGGAACGAGTCGGTACTGGGGGGAAGGGATGTGAATTAGTGCAACGGTAAAAACGTTAGTTTCAGAAAATCTCTTTCGTATGATTAAAACCGATCTCGAAAGATGTTAACTTGAAAGCGTATGCGAGTATAGGCATAGTAAAAGCATAGTAAGGAGGAGAGGCAGTTTACTATAAAAGTAAATTGCTTAAAGTAAATGTAAACCGAGTTTATAGTGGTTCGTTCGTCATGACCTACATCCATCCGTCGAGGCCACCGACATCCACTATCAGTCTTCATTCAATAGGCAAAGATCAACCATCTTTTACAGCTCTTTCTCCTTTTACCGGGTTTAGGAGATAACCCTTACACCCCCACTTTCTTCTCTCTCAAACTATTCTAACACTTAGAAGTAGGAGAGGAGTTCACATAAGATTACAGTAGTGTTTTTTTTCTTTCACTCTCAATTCTTATGTTGTTTAACCAGGGATTAGAGGGGTATTTATAGGCTTCAAGTTGATTCAAACTTGGAGCCTAAAAAGGTCTCACCCTGGGTTTCCTGGGTCCTAGCGGTAACACCGCCTATGCTAGATGGTACCATCGCCTACAGCACTAACACTAGGCAGTACCATCGCCTAGAAGACTGTGTCTGGGTGGTACCATTGCCCAGACTAGCGGTACCATCGCTTGACACTACCATTGGGTGGTGGTACCACCCAAACTGGCGGTACCATTGCCTGACAGTCTCGGAGACTATACCACGATGGTACCATCTATTGGGTCACTATTTCGGCCTTTTATTAGGCCCAACATAGTCCATACATGGGTCCAACTAGCCCCTAATTCTGTTGGCCCAATTTCAATCTCAATTATGTGCTAACTATGAAATCTAAGATAATTACTAAGCTAAACAAGTCCGTAAGTCTAGGTTCTTTCGGCGAGCTTCCGACGATCTTCCGGCAAACTTCTGACGATCTCTCGACAATGTTCCAGCAGACTCCTGGTAAGCTTCTAAACTTCATGACAATCTTTTTAGTGAGTTCTGATGAGCTTCTTTAGCAAGCTCCTAGACTTCTCGATTAATTTCGGTAGAACTTCTAACGAACATCCGGACTTCTGATGAACTCTCGAACTCCCAACGAAATCGCGTCCGTGACTTGGAGATTTCATTTTACTTTATGCCTTACTATCGTACTTAATCCTGCACATATAAAACCCTACTTCGATTTAAATAATTAATATTAATCTAATCAAATATTATCCGACATGTCATTGGTTCATCGACGCCTCATCCGAATGTTTGGCGCATCATCCTCTCTTGCGGCCTATTGCTTAATCGGCCAATTGATCTCTACAACTCCAATTTCCTTAACGCAATATTTGCTCTTCTTGGCCCGATGCCCAAACTCATGGCCTGAAGCCTTCTGTCGACACGTCGATGATCGATCCTTCGGCTCAACGTCGAATATTCTAACATATTTTTCTCCGGCCCAACATGATTCTTCCTGCTTTAATTGTCTCTCCCTGATCGAAGCATCCTACGTCACTCAAAATGTAGATTAAATCATAACACACTATCAATTGGTTTCATCATCAAAATCTGAGATTTAACAACATCCTTGGTATCTCAAGTTTAAGGACCAGATACATTACTGGGATGATGGAATCACTGTCTAATAATAAAGCAACATCAACCAACCAGCATCTTATTAGCTGATCAATTAATAAACTCATTCTCTGATGAAAACCTACACTATAGCCCTAGTGTCCCCACACGAGCGGCTATGATACCAACTACCTCTATCATATGGATGGGTATACAACACACCAGTCTATTTTGTTATCTCGATATCCCTCTCAAGTAACCTATGACCAGAATTATTTAGAGTTTGTGTTTAGAGGTGAATCAATTTCATTATCGTGTTCTCATCATGATCTGATTTCCATTGCATAGATCTATGTACATCATAATATATTCATGCATCAAACAATATAAAGTGAGAAAATATCATAATAATAATAAGTAAAAATATTGTGTCATTTCACATGTGCTATCACTCACGTGATTGGCTTGCATAACACTTGTGACTCTAGCAGATCTACAAGCCAAAATTTGTCATTATTGCAAGGCACTCAAATAGTTATTAGGCTTATGTTTAGGCCAAAATTGGGCTTGTTAGAAGGCCAAACACATGGCCTAAAAGTGGTTTGGCCGGTGGTACCACCAAATCTAGGTGATAGTATTATTTGAGTCAACCAACAATAATGTTTATGTTGTCAACAATAATAGTGGTGGTACCGTTAGTATCAACCAAAATTCAAAAATTACAATGGTAGTACCACCGGAGTTTAGAATTATATATATATATATATATATATATATATATATATATATATATATATATATATATATATATAATGATGTCCATGAATCTATGTAATGAGAATCAGATCGTAATGAGATCACGATAATGAAATCGATTCGAGAGGGATATCGAGATAACCAAACAGACTAGTGTACTATATACCCATCCATATAATGAAGGTAGTTGATCTTATAGCTGCTCGTGTAAGGACACTAGAGATACAATACAAGTACCCATTGGAGAATGAGTTTATTGATTGATCTGCTCATAGAATGCTGGATGGTTGATGATGCCTTTTTGTCAGACAATGATTCCGTCGTCCCAATGATGTATCTGGTTCTTAGACTTGAGACGTACTACACTCTTTGATACTAGACTTATAGACCTGGAAGTTTCAAATCTAGCATAGTCAATCATCAAGAGTGATAGCCAACCTTACGAGGGCTATTGAGTGTTAATAGAGGATCATCCACTCTTGGTGTCATGAGACGAATATGTTGAATCTCGGATTTTGATGATAAAATCAATTGATGGGTTAATCGATCTAGTCTATATTATTGAGTTAAGTATGCAGAATTACCTACGATAGCTTGAAAACATAAAGCAAAGATACCGGAGTCAAGTTTGATGGGTGTTTGAGAGTCTGAAGATTTGTCAGAGATGCTGCCAGAACCAACCGAGAAGAAATCGGGGACTTATCGGAGTTTTCGGAAGTCCGCCAAAGAGATCGTCGGAGGTTCACAGAGTTCACCAAGAAGGCTCGGCTACTCGTAGAACTCACCACAAGATCGAGAGCCTATTGGGTGTCTATCAGAAGAAATCTGAAGGTGTATCGGAAGTCCGCCGGAAGATTGCCGAAAAGCTTACCAGAAGGAGACTCGACGTTTGCCAGTTGAAAGCTTGCTTAGGACTATGTTTTCAATTGTGTAGTTTATATATAATTAGGGTTAGGATTAAGGGATAGTCCTATATCCTGGTTAGGGGCCAATTGGGCCCAAATATGACTTGGTTTGGGCCGGATTTGAAGCTCAACCAATGACCGGTAAAGGTTGGGCGGTGGAACCGTCGGACTGGGTGGTGGTATCGCCTAGAACCCGAGGATTGGGCGATGGTACCGCTAGACTAGGTGGTAGCACCGCTCAGCACCCGAGAGGTCGGACGGTGGCACCACTAGTACACTGTTAGTGTCAGACACTGACAGGCGGTGACACCGCCACTTACAGGCGGTGACACCGCCACTGATAGACTGTGACACCACCACTGATAGGCGGTGGCACTGCAAGCATGGGGAACCCAAGAGAATTCAAAATTTGGAGCCCAAATTTGAATCCTCTTGGGGCCTATAAATACCCCTCAATTCTCAACAGAGAATACAACTTTTGAGAAGCAATAGATTGAGAAAAAAAAAAGCCTTAGCAAAGTCTTTAGCAAGTCTTATTTTTAATTGTTTGAGTGTTTTCCTCCTTCTTTCTCGTTGAAAATTTGTAAGAGTGTGAACCACTGTAAAAGGTTATAAGAGGGGTATTTGTCCTTCTCCTTCAAAGTGATTTGCTAGTGGAAGTTGGGAGCCTCTTCGAAGAAGGCTTCGCAAGTGGATGTAGGTCATTTTGACTGAACCACTTTAAATTGGTGTGTTCCTTGAATGTGTGAGTTCTTACTTTCTTGAAATTGTTATTTACACTACTGCTAGCTTTCGGTTTTTATCTACTCAAGTTACTATCGAAACGAAATCTTCTTGTATTTATGAATTCATTTTTAAACTTACAAGTTTTAATCCGCTGCACTAATTCACCCCCCCCCCCTCTTAGTGCCACTTTGATCCTAACAATTGGTATCAGAGCTAGGCTCACTCTCATATTTGGTTTAATACCCAAGAGAGATGGCTTACTCCGACATGCATGAGGGTCATTCTATTACATACCCACCTATGTTTAATGGGTCGGATTACACGTATTGGAAGACTCGTATGAGGATCTTCCTCATTTCCATATATTTCAAGCTTTGGACTATTGTCGAAAATGGATTTAAAAAATCTTCTCTTCCGATGAGCGAATGGGATGAATCGGAGAAGAAGGTGTTTGCTTTAAATGCAAAGGCTATGAATGCCTTGTTTTGTATATTAGACAAAAATGAATTTAATCATGTTTCAATTTGTGATTCGGCTTTTGATATTTGGAGAACTCTTGAGGTCACTCATGAAGGCATTAGCCGAGTGAAAGAGTCCAAAATCAACATTCTTGTGCACTCTTACGAACTTTTTCGAATAAAATCAAGTGAGTCCATCAGAGACATGTACACCTGTTTCACGGATATCATCAATGGACTCAAAGCTCTTGGTAAAGATTTTTCTAACTTTGAACTAGTAACTAAAATCTTAAGATCCCTTCCAAAAAGTTGGGATCCAAAAGTTATAGCTATTTAAGAGGCCAAGGACCTTAAAATATTTCTTCTTGAAGAACTTATTGGGTCTCTAATGACCTACAAAATGACATGTCATGCTCATGAAGAGCTCGAGAACCCCTTTCTAAAGAACAGGAAGCATATGACGCTTATATCACAAGAAGAGCACTTGAAAGGGACATTAAGTGATGAGAACAGTGACGATGACATTGCACTTTTAACTCAAAAATTTAAAAAATTTATAAGAAAGAACAAATTTAAAAATAACACCAAAAACAAACTTGAACATAAAAAGGACCAAGTAATATGCTACGAATGCAAGAAGCCGGGACACTTCAAAAATGAATGCCCCCAAGCCAAGAACAAGCAACCGAAGAAGAAGAAGAAAATTTTAAAAGCAACTTAGGACAGATTCAAGTGATTCAGAAAGTGAAAAAGCTAGCAACAAAAAGGAGGCCAACTTTGCGCTAATGGCTTTAGGAGAAGAGGTATGTGATTTAATTAATGAAGATTTATCTTTTAATGAACTTTTAATTGCTTTTCATGAATTATTTGATGAGTGTAGAACTATTAGTAAGAAGTTTAATCTTTTAAAGAAAGAGTATGTCTTACTACAAAATAAGCTTGATAGTTTTCAAACTCCTCCATGCTCTAAGTGTGAACACTTAGAAGTAATAAAAAATAAAAAATTGCTACTTAAAGAGACCTTAAACAAGTTTAAGGTCGGTAGCAAGGGATTGGACATGATCCTTGCAAACAAGGGTCACATCGCAAATAGAAGTAGAATTGGTTTTGTGAAAGGATCTCACCAAAATCCTATCACTTTCATTAAAGGACCCACATTACACTTTTCACCTTATTTGAAATGTAACTTTTATTGTAAATCCGGACATGTTGCTTACAAATGTCCATTTAGGAAAATTAGTCCATATAAGTTGATATGGGTTCCTAAAGGAACAATAAATACTTCAATGATGAATAACAAAATTGGTAGATCAATTTTTTAGGCACCCAAAATCAAATGGGTTCCTAAAAACCATCCTCTTTTATAGACAAACCCACAAGTTAGGAGCAAGAGATGATATCTTGATAGTGGATGCTCAAGATATATGACTGGAGATCCATCTTATTTCTCTATGCTCACTAGCAAAGAAGAAGGGTACGTCACCTTTGGAGACAACAACAAAGGCAAAATCATTGGCAAGGCAACCATAGGTAACAAATCATGTTTTTCAATTGATGATGTATTACTGGTTGATAGATTAAAACATAATCTCTTAAGTATTAGTCAATTATATGATAAAGATTACATCGTTAGATTTGAATCTAATGCGTGCATTATTGAAAAACCAAACAATAACTTGTCAATGATTGCTTTAAAACAAAATAATGTCTACACCATCAATCTTGATGAACTAAGTAATGAAATGTGCTTCTCCGCTTTAAATGATGATGCTTGGATTTGGCATAGGAGATTAGGCCATGCAAGTATGAAACTAATATCTAAGATCTCATCTAGAGAATTAGTACGAGGGATTCCCAATATGAAATTTGTTAA
This sequence comes from Musa acuminata AAA Group, assembly GCF_036884655.1. Lineage (NCBI taxonomy): Eukaryota > Viridiplantae > Streptophyta > Magnoliopsida > Zingiberales > Musaceae > Musa > Musa acuminata. Next base: position 41,174,253 of record NC_088346.1, on the reverse strand, counting down.
GGACAAAGTATGTGATGCGTGTCAATTAGGTAAACAAATAAAAACTAGTTTCAAACCAAAAAATCAAATTAGCACCACTAGACCATTACAATTGATCCATTTGGACTTATTTGGACCAATTGACACGACAAGTCTAGGAGGAAGCAAATATGCTTTTGTAATTATAGATGACTATACTAGATACACTTGAACCTATTTCTTGGCTCATAAAAGTGATTGTTTCAAATGTTTCTCTAAATTTTGTAAACTCATTCAAAATGAAAAAGGCTTCATGATTTCATCAATTCGGAGTGATCACGGTAGCGAATTTCAAAACCGTGACTTCCAAAATTTTTGTGAAGATAATGGATATAACCACAACTTCTCCACTCCAGTAAATCCTTAACAAAATGGAGTAGTTGAAAGAAAAAATAGAAACTTACAAGAAATGGTAAGAACTATGTTGAATGAATATAGTCTACCCAAGTATTTTTGGGCCAAAGCCGTGAATACGGCTTGCTACATCATGAATAAGGTTCTAATAAGACCGTCTCTATCAAAAACTCTCTATGAATTATAGAATAACAAAAAACCAAATGTTTCTTATTTTAAAGTTTTCGGTTGTAAATGCTTTATTTTGAATCAAAAGGATGCTTTAGAAAAATTTGATGCCAAATCCGATGAAGACATCTTTCTTGGTTACTCTTCCAATTCTAAGGCTTTTCATGTTTTTAACAAAAGAACCTTAGTTATAGAAGAGTCTATTCATGTAGTTTTCAATGAAAATTTTGAGTTAAATAAAAATGATTTTGATGATGATATTGGTTTTAAAATTTTGAATTTAAATGAACCCACTCAAAATAGCAACTTGGATGCATATTTTTTCTTACCTAAGGATTGGAAGTATGTGGATGCTCAACCAAAGGAGCTAATTCTTGGAGATACATCAAAAGGGTTTCAAACTCGTTCTTCCTTCAAGAATTTTTGTACTAACGCCACCTTCCTTTCTCAAATCGAACCTAAATGCATTGACGAGGCCTTGAAAGATGATTCTTGGGTCATTGTAATGCAAGAGGAATTGAACCAATTTGAGAGGAATGAGGTATAGAAGCTTGTTCCTAGACTTAGTGACCATTTAGTCTTTGGTACCAAATGGGTCTTTAGAAACAAGCAAGATGAATGTGGTATCGTGATTAGAAACAAGGCTAGATTAGTGGCCAAAGGTTTCAACCAAGAAGAAGGTATCGACTATGAAGAAACCTTCACTCCTATGGCAAGATTAGAAGCTATTAGGATGCTCCTTACCTATGCTAGTAGTAATAATTTTAAACTATTTCAAATGGATGTCAAAAGTGCCTTCTTGAATGGTTTTATTTCCGAAGAAGTATATGTCGAACAACCTCCTAGATTTGAAAAGTCTCTTCTTCCTAATCATGTATTCAAATTGACTATGGCTCTCTATGGTTTGAAACAAGCTCCTAGAGCTTGGTATGAAAGGCTTAGTTCCTTTCTTATTTTAAATAATTTTACCAAATGCAAGGTTGATACTATATTATTTATCAAACACTTTGAAAATAATTTTCTTATTGTGCAAATTTATGTTGACGATATTATTTTTGGTTCTTTGGATGAATCACTGTGTGAATCATTCGCCAAGTGTATGAGTCATGAATTTGAAATGAGTCTAATAGGTGAATTAACCTTCTTTTTAGGATTGTAAATTAAACAACTTAGTGATGGTATATTTCTTAATTAATCTAAATATACATTAGAATTATTAAAATGATTTAACATGGATGGTTCAAAAGCAATAAAAACTCATATAAGTACTTCGACGAAGTTAGATATGGATGAAAATGGTGAGAATTTTGATCAAAAAATATATAGGGGAATGATAGGTAGTCTACTTTATCTCACCGCAACTAGACCGGATATCATATTTAGTGTAGGACTTTGCACTAGGTTTCAATCTAATCCTAAATTATCTCATCTTAAGAGTGTTAAAAGAATATTTAGATATCTTAAAGGAACTCCCAATTTAGGATTGTGGTATCCAAAATCCGATAAATTCGATTTAATAGCTTATGCAGATGCTGATTTTGGCGGATGCAGGATAGATAGAATAAGTACATCCGGAATATGCCAATTTTTAGGACATGCACTCAGTTGCACTATCTACGGTGGAAGTCGAATACATTGCTGCAAGTGCATGCTGTGCACAAGTGGTTTGGATGAAGAATACATTAGAAGACTATGGAATTTACTTGAAAAATATTCCCATAAAATGTGATAATACAAGTGCCATATGTCTTACCAAAAATCTAATTCAACACTCTAGAACTAAGCATATCGATGTTAGGCATCATTCCATATGCGATCATGTCCTTAACAATAATGTCGTTCTAGAGTTTATTGACACAAAGCATCAATTAGCAGACATCTTTATAAAAGCTTTAAATAAAGACCAATTTGACTTCATTAGAAGGGAACTAGGCATGTTAAATTGTCCCCGAGAATAAGCTTGTTTGAATGTATTTTTCGAAATGTTTGTCATCCTCTTTCCGATCTTTCGTGGATTTGATTTCTTCATTCTCTTTCGATTCCAAATGACATATTAAAGTGCAACCCAAGATCCTATCCTATCTTGAGCCAAATACCTCTAAAAAACAAAAAGGGGAGGAAAGAAATTTTCTTTTCTTTTCCTTGGCATGCTAGCGGTGGCCCCACCAGAACCGGCGATAGCACCGCTTGAGCGCTTGGTCGCCAGGCGGTGGCACCACTCGGATTGGCGATGGCACTGCCCGAGATCCCCTTTATAAGAAGAGGGGTTAGGGTCGGAAGTGGAACCACCCTCAACCCGTAAGAAATGGGTTCAAGCTCTCTCACAACTCCTTCAAAACTTCTCTAACCCTCATTCCAACCTTTAGAAGCCTAGGAGAGGGATTCTTGTTGGTTCAAGCTCTCCATCTTTTAAGGAATTTTTCATAAGGTAAAATCTGAAATCTTTCCTTCCTCTTATCATTATTTTGCCTACTCTTCACAGTTTCATATTCTTGATCCATCATCTTATCTAGATAATGGCTCCTAAGAGATCAACAAGATCAAAAGGGAAAAGGGTTGAAGGAGATTCATATGACCAAAATCTTTTTAGATCCAAAGAAGTAGCTCTTAGGTTTCCAAATTTCGAAATAAGAACTATACATAAGGGTAAACATGTTGATCTAGATGAACTAGGAAACCTAGAACCCATTAGGTGGTTTGCATATCTAGATGCCTTACCTCTCCTACAAATCAATGAACCAATTTATCCTAGGTTAGTTAGACTATTTTATGCAAACTTATATGTGGACAATGAAAGCATAAGTACTTACCTTTTAGGATCACAAATTAGAATATTTGATAGTACTATTTGTGAAATAATTAGAATTTCTGAAAAGAATAGGGGCTGTTACTTTAGAAATAAATGGGATGTAAATATAATCGGAGCAACTTACTCTGAAGCCTTAGAAACTATCTTTGAAAATCCAAACCCAAGCATGATACCCAAAAGTTGCGAGTGTTAGGATCAAGAGCACTAAGAGGGGGGGGGGGGGGGGTGAATTAGTGCAGCGGAAAACTTTCTGTGATTAAAATCGAAAGCTGCGTTAGAACGACAAAAATGATTTCGATGTAAAATCCGATTCTAAGACTACTTTAGCTTAAGATTAAGCGAGATGGAGTTAAAGTAGATCTACATAGGCAGCTTGCAGTTTATGATAAAAATCAGAATGCAAGCGCAAACTGAAATCCGATGTTCGTACGATAAAACCGGTTTACGTCTAAACGTCAACTTTGAAGATATTGAACTTTGAGATATGTTTTGTAAATGCGTAGAAGGCAGTTTGCAGTTATAATTGAAGTCAAAACATAAACGTAAACTGAAATGTAATGATCGTATGAAAACGCCGATTTACGTCTAAACGCAGATTCGGAAAGTTCTAAACTTAGAAACGCGTTTGTAAAAGCGTAGAAGGCAGTAACTATTTAGGAGGTTTGCAGTAAAGATAAAATGCTCAAAAGTAAATGCAAACCGAGATTTAGAGTGGTTCGGTCAATCTTGACCTACTCCACTTTTGGCTTCCTCTACCGACGAGGTCACCGACGCCAACTAGAGGCCTTCCTTCAATAGGCGAAGGCCAACTACCCTTTTACAGTTTCACTCCTTTTGACAGGCTCAGGAGACAACCCTTACAGGACTTTTCTCTCCTCTCTTTACAACTCAAAACTTGAAAAACAAAAAGAGGAGAACTTTTGGCCTTTACAACAATTTTGAGCTCTAAGAATCACAGAAAAGATCAAGATTTCGGTGTGTGTCTCTATACTTTCTGTGCTGAATGGGTGGGGTATTTATAGGCCCCAACCCAGTTCAAATTTGGAGTTCAAAACTATCAAATCCCGGAATTCCGGGATCAGGCGGTTGCACCTCCTGACTGGAGAGGTTGCACCGCCTGGCAGAGCTCAAAGACTCAGCCCAGGCGGTTGCACCTCTCTGTCAGGGGCGGTTGCACCGCCTGCCAGAGCTCTAAGACCGAGCTCAAGCGGTGCTACCTCTCTGTCAGGGGAGGTTGCACCGCCCAGTCTCGCTCGGAGACTGAGCCCAGGCGGTGCCACCTCCTGGCTGGGGCGGTTGCACCACTCAGTCTCCCTAGGAGACTTAGCCCAGGCGGTGCTACCTCATGGCTTAGGCGGTTGCACCTCCCACAGCAATCAGGGTCCGAATGGGTAGCTCCATTCGACCCAATTTTGATTTTTCAGGGGCCCAATTGCCCCAAGATTAAGCTAATGGGATCACCTCCCATTTCCAACTTAATCAATGTGCTAACTACGATTAATTCTAAGACAATTTCTGCAGCTTGCTTCGGTGCGTCAATCGCTTCTTCCGGAGAGTTTCCGGCGAACTTCTGTCGATCATCCGATGAACTCTCGGTGATGCTCCTGCGGACTTCCGGCAAACTCCTGGACTTTGCGACGATCCACTTGGCGAGTTCCGACGAGCTTTGCTTGGCAAGCTCTTGGACTTCTCGGATCTGTTCCCGCAGAACCTTTGACGACTGTCCGAACTTCCGTCGAACTCTCGAACTCCCAACGTGATCATTGACTTGACTCCGGCGCAACTCCTACTGCTTGTCTAACTTTTATCGTAGTTAATCCTGTACACTTATCTCAACACATAGAATAGACAACAAATGACAATTGACTTCATCATCAAAATCCGAGATTCAACAATCTCCCCCTTTTTGATGATGACAATCAATTGATAATGGAGTTATCCTTAACTCCCCCTGTCTATATGCCATAATTTAGATAAGTCAATCTTGAATTCAAGACCTAAGAATTCAAGTGACATATTGATAAGTTAAATCATTTGAACTTATCAATACTCCCCTCATGATTCCCATCATGATGTATCTCTCTGAAGATGATGTCAAGGCTTGACATCCATCATCAGATTTTATATAACAAGTTTGAATGATGGTAATTGTAACAATTCATCATATAGTAGGATATCAACATGTAAAGCTGTGAAGTAAGATTTTGATATCATTACATGATGTACACATATCAAATATTTTAGCAAGTATTGCATTTCTTCACATGGTGAGATATCAACTCAGGGCATAATGCAAATTATAGCATCTGTTCATATATCTCTTGGTGATGCAAGCATGGTAGCATAATCATAGCATCAGTGTTTATAGCATCAATTCTAGCATCAATTAATATATTTCTCCCCCTTTGTCATCAACAAAAAGCATGGTAGTTGTGATACCAGGAAAATAATATAAGCAAGCATATAGAGGAAGGCATTATACATAGATTGCTTTGAATACTTCTTCCTTTTTTTTGTTTGTTATAATCCTTTGTGCAAGTAAAGATATTATCATCCATATGGAATTCAAACGCAGGAATCATTTCATCAAATCTATTTTAGAAAAATGTTTTTCATAAGAGTGTACGAGAAAATCTGATTTATAGCATTCGGACAATGAGATGCATTCGGACAAGATTATGCTACTGATTTTCAAATACAATCATGAAGACAAAACATTTCAACACATGTTTTGTGATGGCAATCAAGTGATTTGATCATTCAATAAAGCCCGAAAATTAACTTTAACTAGTTTGTTTATTTGGACACATCAACATTCCTAATTCTCTTCTTATGAAATCAAATTGTTCTTCACTTAGAGGCTTTGTAAAAATATCAGCTAGTTGATGTTTAGTATCAATGAACTCTATGGTTACGTCATGATTAGTAACATGATCTCATATAAAGTGATGTCTAATATCAATATGTTTTGTTCTTGAGTGTTGTATAGGATTCTTAGTTAAGCATATTGCACTTGTGTTATCACATTTAATAGGAATATTTTTAAGATTAACTTTGTAATCTTCTAAGGTGTTTTTCATCCATACAACTTGTGCACAGCATGCACTTGCTGCAATATATTCAGCTTCGGTTATTGATAGTGCAACCGAGTTTTGTTTCTTAGATGACCAGGAAACAAGGGCATATCCTAAAAATTGACATGATCCTGATGTGCTTTTTCTATCTAGTCTACAACCAGCAAAGTCCGCATCAGCATAAGCAATTAACTCAAAATTCTCTGATTTTGGGTACCATAATCCTAGATTTGTGGTACCATTAAGATATCTAAGTATTCTTTTGACTGCTTTGAGATGAGATATCTTAGGGTTTGATTGAAATCTAGCACAAAGTCCTACACTGAACATGATGTCGGGTCTGGTTGCAGTGAGGTAAAATAAACTTTCTATCATACCCCTATAAGTTTTTTGATTGAAGCTTTCTCAACTTTCATCAATTTCTAACTTAGTGGAGGTGCTCATAGGAGTGTTAATAGCCTTTGAGTTGTTCATATTAAATTTTTTCAATAAATTCATAACATATTTAGTTTGACTAATAAAGATGTCATTGCTTAGTTGTTTGATTTGTAAGCCTAAGAAGAATGTTAATTCTCCCATTAAGCTCATTTCGAATTCAAGACTCATAGTTTTAGCAAAAGATTCACAAAGAGATTTATTTGTAGAGCCAAAGATAATGTCATCAACATAAATCTAAACAATGAGAAAATTATTTTCAAAATTCTTGATGAACAATGTAGTATCAACCTTGCCTTTTGTGAAATTATTTTCAATAAGAAAAGAACTAAGTCTCTCATACCAAGCTCTTGGGGCTTGTTTTAAACCATAGAGAGCTTTAGTTAATCTAAACACATGATTAGGGAGGCTATCATTTTCAAATCCAGGAGGTTGTTCAACATAAACTTCTTCAGAAATAAAGCCATTTAGAAAAGCGCTTTTAACATCCATTTGAAACAACTTAAAATTATTACTACTAGCGTAGGCAAGGAGCATCCTTATGGCTTCCAATCGAGCCACAGGAGCGAAGGTTTCTTCGTAATCGATACCTTCTTCTTGGTTGAAACCTTTGGCCACTAATCTAGCCTTATTTCTAACCATGATACCATTTTCATCTTGCTTGTTTCTGAAGACCCATTTAGTACCAATAACTAAATGGTCATTTGGCCTAGGAATAAGCTTCCACACCTCATTTCTCTCAAATTGATTCAATTCATCTTGCATTGCGATAATCCATGAATCATCTTTCATGGCTTCGTCAACACATTTGGGTTCAATTTGGGAGAGAAAGGCGGTGTTCGCACAAAATTTTTTAAGAGAAGATCGTGTTTGAACCCCCTTTGACGTGTCTCCTAAGATTAGCTCCTTGGGATGAGCATCTACATACTTCCAATCCTTGGGTAAGGATGTTTCGGAAGTGGATGCATCCAAGTTGCTAGTTGGAGAAGGGGTTTCATTTAAATTCAAGGAATCAAAATTAACATCATCATCAAAATCATTTTTCCTGATTTCGGAAATCTCATTGAAAACAACATGAATAGATTCTTTGATAATTAAAGTTCTTTTATTGAAGATACGAAAGGCTTTAGAAACTGAAGAATAACCAAGAAAGATTCCTTCATCGGATTTTGCATCAAATTTTCCTAAGTTATCCTTTTCATTCAAGATAAAACACTTACACCCAAAAACTTTAAAATATGAAACATTGGGTTTTTTGTTGTTCCATAACTCATAGGGAGTTTTGGTTAGTAGGGGTCTTATTAGAACTCTATTCAAAATGTAGCATGCAGTATTTACGGCTTCGGCCCAAAAATATTTGGGTAGGTTGTGTTCATTTAACATGGTTCTTGCCATTTCTTGTAAATTTCGATTTTTTCTTTCTACTACTCCATTTTGTTGAGGATTTCTAGGAGTAGAGAAATTATGGTTGTATCCATTGAGTTCACAAAATTCCTGGAAATCATGGTTTTGAAATTCACCACCATGATTACTTCTAATTGACGAAATCATAGAACCTTTCTCATTCTGAACAAGTTTACAAAACTTGGTAAAATATCTAAGGCATTCACTTTTCTATTTTAAGAAGTAAGTCCATGTGTATCTGCTATAGTCATCCACGATGACGAAGGCATATTTGCTACCTCCTAGGCTTGATATGGAGATTGGTCCGAACAAGTCCATATGGATCAATTGTAAGGGCCTAGAGGTGCTTATTTGATTCTTAGATTTAAAACTACTCTTAATTTGTTTACCTAATTGGCAAGCATCACATACATTATCTTTGATGAACTTGATATGAGGAATTCCTCTTATAAGTTCTTTAGATGATATTTGAGTGATTAGTTTCATGCTAGCATGACTTAATCTTCTATGCCATATCCAAGCATCCTCATTCAAAACAGAAAAACACACTTCATTACACAAATCATTGATGTCAATAATGTATACATTATTTTGTTTCAATGCAATCATAGATATGTTCTTGTGTGATTTTTCAATGATGCAAGCATTAGATTCAAATCTGACAATATATCCTTTATCACATAATTGACTAATGCTCAAGAGGTTATGTTTTAAACCATCAACTAACAAAACATCTTCAATAAAGAAGTTGGATTTGTTACCTATGGTTCCTTTGCCAATGATTTTACCCTTGTTATTGTCTCCGAAGGTGACATAGCCTTCGTCTATGCTAGTGAGCTTAGAGAATTGAGATGGATCTCTGGTCATATGCCTTGAGCATCCACTATCAAGGTTCCATCTCTTGCTCCTAGCTTGCGATGGTTTAGTTTTCTACAAGAAAGGATGATTTTTAGGTACCCATTTGCTTTTGGGTGCCTCACAAATAGATCTACATTGTCTATCATGTTGCATAGAATTTATTATGGTTCCTTTAGGAACCCAAATTAATTTGTTTGGACTAATTTTCTTGAATGGACAATAATGCATCTTGTGTCCAAATTTGTAACAAAAGTTGCATTTGGTTTGATGTCTAACATGTAAGATGGGGCCTTTTATGAAGGTGGTTGGATTTTGGTGAGGACTTCTCACAAATGCAATTCCACTTCTTTTGGGAACGTGACCCTTATTTGTAAGGATCATGTTTAATGACTTGCTACAAGCCTCGAATTTCTTTAAGGTGTCTTTAAGTAGCAAGTTTTCCTTTTGGAGAGTTTCTAGATCATGGCATTTTATACATGAGCTTAAACTATCATGATGTTCAGCATTTAACTTATCGAAATTACAAATAAGACTATCATGCTCCTTTTTTAGCAATTTGTATTTTCTACTAATAGTCTTACATTCATCAAATAATTCATGGAAAGCATTTAATAATTCATGATAAAGTAAATCTTCATCAATTAAATTCGTCACCTCATCTCTGATGGCCATTAAGGCGTAATGAGCAACTTGCTCGGTGTTGGACTCCTCTTCTTCGGACGCGCTCGAGTCATCTCATGTTGCTTGAAGCGCCTTCTTCTTTGATGTTCTCCTTTTGACTTGGGGACAATCACTCTTGTAGTGTCCCGGCTTTTTACATTCATAGCAAATAACTTGGTCATTCTTAGGTTCAAGTTTATTTTTTGTGTCATTCTTAAACTTATTTCTTTTAAAGAATTTTTTAAATTTTCTTGTTAGAAGTGTCAAGTCATCATCACAGTCCTCATCACTTGAGTTTTCTCTCAAGTGGCCTTCTGAAGTTTTAAGTGCCATATCTTTCCTGTTTTTTGGAAGGATGTCTTCTTGCTCTTCATGAGCTTTACAAGTCATTTCGTAGGTCATTAATGACCCGATTAGTTCTTCAAGAGGGAAGTTACGCAGATCTTTTGCCTCTTGAATAGCAGTGACTTTAGGATCCCAACTCTTAGGAAGGGATCTTAGTATCTTATTTACGAGCTCAAAATCCGAAAAACTTTTTCCGAGTCCTTTTAGACCGTTGACGACATCCATGAAACGGGTAAACATGTCGCCAATGGTTTCACTCGGTTTCATCCGGAAAAGTTCGAAAGAATGTAACAGCAGATTGATTTTTGACTCTTTCACTCTACTTGTGCCTTCGTGAGTCACTTTGAGTGTGTGCCAAATATCAAATGTAGTTTCACAAGTTGAAACACGGTTAAACTCGTTTTTATCAAGCACACAAAATAAGGCATTCATAGCCTTTGCATTAAGAGTGAAAGCCTTCTTCTCCAATTCATTCCAATCGATCATTAAGAGAAGACTTCGAAAATCCGTTTTCGACAAGATTCCATAGTTCAAAATCCATAGAAATAAGAAAGATCCTCATTCGGGTCTTCCAGTAGGTGTAGTCCGTCCCACTGAATATGGGTGGATGTGTAATAGAATGGCCCTCTTGGTTTCCAGCGTATGCCATCTCTCTTGGGTTTTAATCCGTTAGAGAGTTAACCTGGCTCTGATACCAATTGTTAGGATCAAGAGCACTAAGAGGGGGGGGGGGTGAATTAGTGCAGCGGAAAACTTTCTGCGATTAAAATTGAAAGCTGCGTTCGAACAACAAAAATGATTTCGATGTAAAATCCGATTCTAAGACTACTTTAGCTTAAGATTAAGCGAGATGGAGTTAAAGTAGATCTACAGAGGCTGCTTGCAGTTTATGATAAAAATCAGAATGCAAGCGCAAACTGAAATCCGACGTTCGTACGATAAAACCGGTTTACGTCTAAACGTCAACTTTGAAGATACTGAACTTTGAGATATGTTTTGTAAATGCGCAAAAGGCAGTTTGTAGTTATAATTGAAGTCAAAACATAAACGTAAACTGAAATGTTATGATCGTATGAAAACGTCAATTTACGTCTAAACGCAGATTCGGAAAGTTCTGAACTTAGAAACTCGTTCATAAAAGCGTAGAAGGCAGTAGCTATTTAGGAGGTTTGCAGTAAAGATAAAATGCTCAAAAGTAAATGCAAACCGAGATTTAGAGTGGTTCGGTCAATCTTGACCTACTCCACTTTTGGCTTCCTCCACCGACGAGGTCACCGACGTCAACTAGAGGCCTTCCTTCAATAGGCGAAGGCCAACTGCCCTTTTACAGTTTCACTTCTTTTGACGGGCTTAGGAGACAACCCTTACAGGACTTTTCTCTCCTCTCTTTACAACTCAAAACTTGAAGAACAGAAAGAGGAGAACTTTTGGCCTTTACAACAATTTTGAGCTCTAAGAATCACAGAAAAGATCAAGATTTCGGTGTGTGTCTCTATACTTTCTGTGCTGAATGGGTGGGGTATTTATAGGCCCCAACCCAGTTCAAATTTGGAGCTCAAAACTATCAAATCCCGGAATTCCGGGATTAGGCGGTTGCACCTCCTGACCGGAGAGGTTGCACCGCTTGGCAGAGCTCGAAGACTGAGCCCAAGCAGTTGCACCTCTCTGTCAGGGGCGGTTGCACCGCCTCAGTCTGGCTCGGAGACTGAGCCCAGGCGGTTGCACCTCCTGACTGAGGCGGTTGCATCGCTTGCTAGAGCTCGAAGACCGAGCTCAAGCGGTGCTACCTCTCTGTCAGGGGAGGTTGCACCGCCCAGTCTCGCTCGGAGACTGAGCCCAGGCGGTGCCACCTCCTGGCTGGGGCGGTTGCACTGCCCAGTCTCCCTGGGAGACTTAGCCCAGGTGGTGCTGCCTCCTGGCTTGGGCGGTTGCACCTCCCACAGCAATCAGGGTCCGAATGGGTAGCTCCATTCGGCCCAATTTCAGTTTTTCAGGGGCCCAATTGCCCCAAGATTAAGCTAATGGGATCACCTCCCATTTCCAACTTAATCAATGTACTAACTACGATTAATTCTAAGACAATTTCTGCAGCTTGCTTCGGTGCGTCAATCGCTTCTTCCAGCGAGTTTCCGGCGAACTTCCGTCGATCATCCGATGAACTCTCGGTGATGCTCCTACGGACTTCTGGCAAACTCCTGGACTTTGCGACGATCCGCTTGGCGAGTTCCGATGAGCTTCGCTTGGCAAGCTCCTGGACTTCTCGGATCTGTTCCCGCAGAACCTCCGACGACTTTCCGAACTTCCGTCGAACTCTCGAACTCCCAACGTGATCATTGACTTGACTCCGACGCAACTCCTGCTGCTTGTCTAACTTTCATCGTAGTTAATCCTACACACTTATCTCAACACATATATTAGACAACAAATGACAATTGACTTCATCATCAAAATTCGAGATTCAACAGCAAGCACTTAGTACCCTTTAACTCTAAAATTCTTCATCACATCGTGACTAGCATACTACTTCCCAAGCAATTTCATCTTGATGAAATGAGTCAAATAAAGCTAAGCACCATGTACTGGATTATAACCGGACAACATAATTGCTTTCAATACTTAATCCGGCAACACATGTACGATATAATAGCTAAAGATACTATGTTACCATATTGTCACGGACAAACTTCGAAACAGGATGTTTGATGTAATGCTTATGTATGTCCGTGTCTTTTGGCATGTTCATGCCTTGTACAGCATGTAGAGGGGCGGCCAAAGGCTTAATAGTCCCATTTTAGTTGGGTTGGTGGCCTCTTTAGGCTTATAAATAAAGGTTGTGTCATGTGGACACGTGCGAGAGATTTTTGATCTATAATGGACCATTTTACCCTTTGTTGTGCAACTATTCAGAGCTTGTAAAGTCTATTTGTAATTTGCATTGTCTATAAAGTGTTTTTCGGAGATGTTTGGTTGTGGATCCCGAGTGAGGCCTTTTCTCTGTCCTGTTGTCTCTTTTGTGGGACCTAAGGGACCATGGGAGGCTTCGGGGAGGTTGACCTTTGCGGACGGACACGCAAGGGTGCCGCACGACTTAGGCAAAACCAGCTAAGTCCGTGACAAATGGTATCAGAGCGGGACAAGCACTCATAGAAACACTTAGCATGCAAACGTGGGGGACCTAGCGGGGCTGCGTTGAGGGCAGTCAGCACACGTGCGACCGTTTGGGGGAAAACGAGCATGGAGATGTAGGGAAAAGGAGTCGCTCAGAGGAGCGGGCATCTGAGATTGGCATTCAGAGGAATGGCCAACCCTTCGCGCATGAGGCACCACGAGAACAGACAAGCTTGGAAGAATGTGAAGCGCACAAAGGTTGGGATGGCTGAGTTTGAGCTACGGCTCAACGCTGACAACCATACTTGATGGTGCTCAAGGCAAGCGAGGCGCTTGGTAAAGGATGAGACCATGCAAGGTGGAATGAGTTGCTTAACGACCAAAAGAGTTATGTAAAGCTCACAAAGGTGAGGGGAATTGCTAGCTCGAAGAATTTGGTACTCATACATGGGCTTGTATGCAAACGACGGAATGTTCGTGGCCATCCGAAGGCGACCGAAACTCGGCGCCATGGAGCATTGAAACTTTCTCTTCGGCATGTGAAGGATACATCCGTAGGAGGCTGAAGGGTGCAACTAGTTCAGCATGTTGCTAGGCCTTGAGGGGTGCAGCGGGGGTTGTATTGACGTGGAGTCGCAATCTAGCAAGTGTGTTTGCAGGAGGCAGAACAATGCACAGTTTGTTCAGCAGATCGGAGTAGTCCAAGGGGATGGTGGTCTCCGAAACGAAGAGAGATGTTGCTCCAATGGGATAGTTATCCAAGAGGGATAAGTCCCGGCTCTCCACAGGGAGAATCATGTGGGACGGACCTCACAAGTTGAGGAGGAGTACCTCAACAAACAACAACTCCACGAAGCTCAATGGACTGAGCAAGCGGCGAGGAGTCATCGCATGATCTCGCTTGAGAGAATGCATTGGTGGATGCATTGCGAGATCAAGTGGGGGAGTGACCCAAGGCAACACAAATGAAGGCACACTTGGAGTCGATACGGAGATCGGACTCAAGGGAGGGCTGACCCGTGGAATGGTGGGCGAGAGGGCCACCATTAACTTAATGCAAAACGGGGAGCGGAGCAACTTGGGGGTAACTTGGTGAAGTACTCAAGCCGCTTGAAGGGAGCCAGCATAGAAGTTGGAACATGGAGCAGAGGCACAGTGCTTTCTTTAGACAAAGGTCAAGGACATGAACTCTTGTAGAGGCAAGAGTAAGATCATGTTGTTCCATGGGTCCTTCATTCTGACGGAGCGGACTCATCTTGCTTGGTGCCAAAGACGAAGGGAGCTTCGGGGCACATGCACCTTATCTCGGAGGAGTATTTGATGGAGGAACTAAGGCGACTCAATTTGTGGAGGCGAAGTTGAGTTCAAAAGGCCTTAGCACGGGGCAAGAGGACGTAGAGGCGGATACTCTTGAAGAATATGCCACAGCGTTGTCATTCAAGTTGCCATGAAGGAAGCAGTGCGCAGCGAAGATTGTGCTGGTAGGGGCAGAGTCCTAGGATTCAGACAATGGTGCACAAATTACAGTGAAGTCGATGGACTTCGGGAGCTACTAGGTGACGGACTGTCCTAGAGTGGTGCTTCATCTAGGTGTGACCCAAGAGTGGGTGGATGAAGGTCGATTGCCAAAGGAGCGAACAAAATCGAAGGTAGAGGAGACCTTGCGATGTATTGGCAGAGGCCACACATGGAGGGTTCACAATTCGAGTTTTTCCACAAGGATCATAATGCAATGGAGAAGTCACCAGGAGACGACATGGTGCAGCGGATCGTGGTGGAACAGTTCGTGGCAATGTGATACACATGACTTTGCCCTGTGAGGGACTAGATCATATGGAGATATGATCGGGAGCTACTGGAAGCTCCACTTCGGTGAACAACACGACGGCAAGAAGGGCTATGGATTCAAGGAGTGAAGGCCATGGTACCGTAGAGGCGGGTCTTCCGTGCGTGCATCGAATTTTACATCGGATGAAAGCCTTGGTTATCAGCATATGGGGGCTGTGTTCCACCAAGGGAAAAGTTCGAATGCAAGTACCAGTGAGTCCCATGGGAGGGACTTGATCATACAGCGGTATGAACGAAGCAGCTGGAGAGTTGGACTTCTCCAGAGCTCATATTCGCTTAAGGGAGCCCGACAAGTCAGAGGACAAGGTCGAGTAAGCGAACGTTGCTACCAAGGAAGCTAAGGAGAACAGAATCGGTGCAAACTCTACAACATGATGGCAGAGGCCATGCATGGGAGTTGCAGTCTGTCTCTCCATTGACCAGACGGACTGCTCGGAGAACACAGAGGTCTTGAAGCAGGGGGTCGAAAGGGGCGAGGAAACGACGACGAGTCCAGTGGGACTTAGCTACCCAAAAATCAAGCATTAGTTTGAATGAAGGTGGACTCAGAGGGGTGCCACGGAGACATTTCTACTGATCGTGAAGAAAAGGGATGCAGATGCGAGGCGACGAATAGTAGGGCCATGGGCATGGCAGCGCCATGGTACCGCAGAGGCGAGACTTCCGTGAAAGTCATTGATCCCTTGCTCTCATGGAGGGAGAGCGCTTGGTCGTGAAAGGGGCCAAGGAGGTGGAGAACGGAGAGGCAACCTCTAAGTACCGAGACAAGGCTGAAGGGCAGAGGCCGAAGAACTTCGTAAGACCAGTGTCAATGTGCTTCTTATCAAGATAGCTGAAAGTGAAGGACTTTGGGTCATGCAAGAGTGCATAACCAAGGAACGAAGCAGGTAGTACGCGGTGCTGTACCTTCGCTACTCAGTGGAGTAGGCGGCAAGGTTGATGGAGAAGACGATACAATCCCAGAAGAGACCAAACCTATGAGAGAACTACTCCAAGTTGGGGTGAAAACTTCCTGCATTCCAGAAGTTCAATGGAATTGAGAAGGTGAATCACAGTAGCTAACTCAACGCAAGGAGTGCAAACATTTCAAGTGCTTTAGAAGTGTGAGCAAAGAGCAGGCGAAGGCCAGTAACCAGCTCGATGCATGGAGTACAACCTCGAGGAGGCGGGCGAAGTCAAGTAACCTTTGCCTTCTCAACTCTTAAGAGAATGGGCGAAACCGAGTACCCCAATTCTCTTATCTATCCAGCAGAGGAGCTCTGCAAAAGTTCAAAGACCCTTCAAAGATAATGAAAGACAATAGTTGTCAAATCCTCACCAATGGTGATCAATGCTACTGAGAGTAGATTGTCCACTTCATTTCCCAACGAAATGCCAATCGAAAGCGGAAGTGATGCGAACCTACTTGGATGTGACAACTAAGTGAAAGAAGAGTCAATGAGCAAATTTTATGGAGGAAGGACCCAAAATTTCAGAAGTTTGCGAGACGATGCTCGTTCAAGCTCCAACAAGCATCCACCCAGTTCAAGCAGCATGGGGCATTTTGAGAGACTGGCGTAGTAAGGATGGTCTTTTCCTTCATTTGGGGGATCCGCAGGAATCAACAAGGATCAACACAACTCAGCCAACCCCACACCAGAGTCAGAGTCATTGGTGAGTTGAAACAGCATGGCGGATCAAAGATTCGACTACTCAAAAACAACAGCGGAGAGCAGCTGGGAGTCAAGAGGCGCATTGTAGCTGGAGCAGAAGATTGAAGACTCAGCAAAGGCGAGGAGTTGCAGTGTCGACAAAGGCTTCAACGAGGACGTCGAAGGGATAAGTGGGGGAGAATGTCACGGACAAACTTCGAAACATGATGTTTGATGTAATGCTTATGTATGTCCGTGTCTTTCGGCATGTTCATGCCTTGTACAGCATGTAGAGGGGCGGCCAAAGGCTTAATAGTCCCATTTTAGTTGGGTTGGTGGCCTCTTTAGGCTTGTAAATAAAGGTTGTGTCATGTGGACACGTGCGAGAGATTTTCGGTCTGTAATGGACTATTTTACCCTTTGTTGTGCAACTATTCAGAGCTTGTAAAGTCTGTTTGTAATTTGCATTATCTATAAAGTATTTTTTGGAGATGTTTGCTTGTGGATCCCGAGTGAGGCATTTTCTCTGTCCTGTTGTCTCTTTTGTGGGACCTAAGGGACCATGGGAGGCTTCGGGGAGGCTGACCTTTGCGGACGGACACGCAAGGGTGCCGCACGACTTAGGCAAAACCAGCTAAGTCCGTGACAATATGGGGGGTTAATTACTTGATTAATACTTGCCCATGATATTTGTATCTCGCCTAATGAAGAAACAATTCAAGTTGATCGATTTAATACCATCAATAGAAATCTATTGAAAAGACTTAGGTGCACATTTAGCAATGGTATATGGGTTAGGCAACCTAGAAGGACTAAGCCAATTCCCCCACCAGTAGTGTTAGGATCGGAGCGGCACTAAGAGGGGGGGGGGGTGAATTAGTGCAACGGATTAAAACGTTGATTTCGACAAATCATTCGTGCGATAAAAATCGAAGTCGGAAGTGCTTAACTTGAAAACGTATTTCAAAAGTTGTGCAGCAAAGGTAATGATGAAATAAAGCAAGTAAGAAGGTTTGCAATAATGTAAATAGCAGTAATGAAATGCAAACCAGAGATTATGCCATTTTTAAAGTGGTTCGGTCAAGTGACCTACATCCACTTGCGAGGCCCCTCTTCGATGAGGCTCCCACCTTCCACTAGCAAATATCTTGAAAGGGAAGGGTGAATACCCCTCTTACAACTTTTTGCAAGCGGTTCACTCTCTTACAGATTTTCAGCAAGAAAGAAGGAGGTGAACACTAGCAAATTGAAAACAAGACTATCTAAGACTTTTCTAGGGCCTTTCTCTCAAACAATTGCTGCTCAAAAAGTTGTGATCTCAGCTGAGATTTGAGGGGTATTTATAGGCCTCAAGAGGATTCAAATTTGGGCTCCAAAATTTGAATTCTCTTGGAGTTCCCGATGTTGGCGGTGCCATCTCCTGTCAGTTTCTGACCCTGATAGTGCTGGACGGTGCCACCGCCCAGCCCAGGCGGTGCCACCGCCTATAGTGTTTTCAGCCCACTAGTTAGGCTTCAATCTTGGCCCAAACTAGTCCGAACTCGGGCCCAATTGACCCCCTACTTGGGTTATAGGATTAATACCTAATCCTAACCCTAATTAACATGCTAACTACAAATTTAAAGACATTTTATAAGCTATTACAAAGTCCATAAGTCAAGACTTCTTCCGGCGAGCTTTCGGCGAACTTTCGGCGGTCTTCCGATAAACTCTCGGAAACCATTCTGCGGACTCCCAGCAAGCTCTTAAACTTCACGATTTGATCTTGGCGAGTTCCAACGAGCTTCTTCGGCAAGCTCCGATCTCTCTCGGCGAGCTTCGTGAACTTCCCACGAACCTTTTGGTGAGCTTCCAAAAAACCCTTCGGCAAACTCCCTACTCATTCTCGGCTAGTTCCGGCAGCATTCCCGACGAACCTTTGGACTTCCGTCGAACTCTCGAACTCCCAATGAATCCTTCGCGCTTGACTCCGCACTTTGTTTCGCTTTATGTCTTTCTCATTATCATAGTTATTCCTGCACACACAAACTAAAACTCTACTCCGATCTAGACAATTATTACAACGCGAATCGACATTCCATTGCCCGACACGTCATTGGTTGGCGCTTCGTCCGATTCTTCAGCGCATCATCCTCTCTTGCGGCTTGTTGCCCAATTGGCGGTTGACCTCTGCAACTCCGATATCCTTGGCACAATTCCGTTCTCCTTGGCCCGATGCCCGACGTCCGAAGCCTTCTGCCGTCCAATATCCTGACGTGATATCCTCCGGCGCAACGTCAATTCCTCCTGCGTTAACTGTCTAATCCTGATCGAGTAGACCTGCATCACTCAAAATGCAGTTTAAATTATAAACACATATCAAGTGGTTTCATCATCAAAATACGAGATTCAACAAGTAGAACACCCCGAAACACCAATTTGTAGGGGAAATGAATCTCCTCCTCCTAGTCCATTTGGTGCAGCACCTTCAGCTCCTGCTTCATCTTCTGAATAACTCATTATGGTAGAATTGTATTAGATCAAATCATAACAAGACCAACTCAAATCACAGCAAGAGGAAATTCAAATTTAGCAAATTGAAATTTTAAAAGAACTACAGCAAATGAATAAAAAAATATATGTCATGTATAAGAACTATGGATTTCCTCCTACGGATTAATCGATATGTCTTCTTATTCTGTTACCTTGACATGCTATCCTTGTATGATTACTCTTAATGCCAAGTGAAAGTTTTGTCATCTTCTTTCTTTTGTATGAAAGCCATGCTTTTTTTATTTTGAATGAAAGTTAAATTTTTGAAATGCATTCTGGATGAATGCTGATTTTTTTATTATGAAATGAATTCTAGATTAATGATGATTTTTTTTTGAATTCTGATGATTGCTGAGATGAATTTTGGATGAATGCTAAATTTTTTTGTAGATAAATTCTGGTTAAATGGTGATTTTTTTATAGATGAATTTTGGATAAATGCTGAATTTTGTATAATCTTATAATTACCGAATGATCAATCTTCATGGTGAATTTTCAATCACAAATTGTATGCTTAAAAGTCTCATCTCCTTTTTGTTGATGACAATGGGGGAGAAGAATAAGCAAAAAATTGATGAATTATATGCCAATGTGATGGTATGACTTATATCAATTGAAGCTTATGTTAATGCAAATGTCTTGTATGCATCGAAAGCATGACTTATATCAATTGCAAGAGCATGTATTTGTTGGGAAATCATAGGGGGGACGACATCATATGCGCAGCGGAAGAACAAGAAAACAAAAATCCCCGATTCCCAAAAGGATGTTCATCGTCGTGCGAAGATTGGTGCGCAAAATCCGCAAAAACACAAAACTGCGTATAGAGATTGTGTTACCTAGGGAGATCGTATATCCCTGTTTTCTTGCAGATCCTTAGGAGAGGGTGAAGGAGGTCAAGCGTCCTCCTCTCTAGCGGTGATCCACACAGCAGGGTTGCGACAACGCTCCTCAAAACTCCAGGCCTACTCTGAGGTGGAGAGGGAGAGGAGAATAGGAAGGGCAAGCAAAGACTCTAGCCTATGAGGCTGTGAATCCCTCCTATTTATAGAGATCCCGTGTCAAAAACCTAATGGGTCCTTTCCCTAGTGGGTATTGGATCTGCATCCAATAAGACAAGGGCTCCGTCGGATATCTCATATCCGAACCTCTACTCATCGCAATGCCTACCATATGTGTGTGACCCTCTAGGCCCAATATCGAGCTGGCCGTGAGTCATACCTATCAGAACTCCTTCTAACTCAGTGAATTATTATCTCTGTAATAATTCACTCGACTCATCGACTACGGAAGTACTAGGCCACTACGCCGTAGTCCCCAGACGATACAGGGGAATCCAATCCATTGGACCTGTCTGTCCTCAGTTACCATGTACCTATAGTCCCTCATCCATCTAATATCCCAGAGACCGTATATCGAGCATGGTGCTATCAGACCCATACGGTTTCTACTCGAGTCTCGTTCTAATCGGATTCTCCCGGAGAACTCTTTCTCTCTCAACCCGAATGACCCTGGCCAGGGATTTGTCTGAGCAAGAACACATGGGATATTCCTCTCATGATACCGAGAGTGGATGATCCTCTATCGACACTCAATAGCCCTCGTAAGGTCGACTACCACTCCCAATGACCAGCTGTACTAGATCTGGGAACAACCAAACCTATAAGTCTGGTATCAAAGAGTGGAGCACTCATACAGGACATCCTTGGTGTCTCAAGTCTAAGAACCAGATACACCACTAGGACTACGGAATCGTTGTCTGACAATAAGGCATCATCAACCATCCAGCATTCCGTAAGCGGATCAATCAGTGAACTCATTCTCCAATGAGCACCTGTACTGTATCCCTAGTGTCCCTACACGAGCAGCTATGAGACCAGCTGCATCCATCATATGGACGGGTATACAGCACACCAGTCTATCCGGTTATCACGATGTCCCTCTCGAGTAACCTATGACCGGGATTATTTAGGATATGTGTTTAAAGGTGAATCGATCTCATTATCGTGATCTCATCACGATCCGATTCCCATTGCACAAATCCAAGGACATCACAATATATATGCATTTATGCAATAGTTATAAAGTGATATACGCCAAAATATAATAAGCAAAAAGATTCTGTATCAAGTCACACGTGCCATCACTCACGTGATTGGCTTGCTGGGCACTTATGACTAGCAATCTCCCACTTGACCTAAAGCCAATCACCTATGTGTCTGATCCCCATCAGACCCCTGTGACGCTCAAAGACAAAATGAGACAACGGCTTTGTCAGTGGATCTGCAATGTTATCTTCGGATGGAACTCTTTCCACTACTACATCTCCTCGGGTTACGATCTCTCTTATAAGCTGAAACCTCCTTAGAACACTTCTGATAAGACCCGGGTTCCCTTATTTGAGTAATCGCCCCATAGTTGTCGCAATATAAGGAAGTCGACTTGTCGCTATCTGTATCGACTCCCAAATCTGTGATGAACTTCTTCACCCAAACTCCCTCCTTTGCTGCATCTGATGCAGCAATGTACTTCGCCTCTGTGGTCGAGTCAGCAGTGGTATCTTGCTTGGAACTCTTCCAGCACACTGCTCCTCCATTCAAGGTGTACACATACCCTGAATTCGACTTGCTATCATCGACATCAGACTGAAAACTTGAGTCAGTGTAGCCTTCAACCTTAAGGCTATTACCTCCATATACTAGTAAAAGATCCTTAGTCCTTCTCAAGTACTTAAGGATACACTTTACTGCTTTCCAGTGCTCCAAGCCTGGATCCGCCTGATACCTACTCGTGACACTCAGAGCATGCGCTATATCAGGCCTAGTACATAGCATGGCATACATGATAGACCCTATTGCTGAGGCATAAGGTATCATATCCATGTTCGCCCTTTCTTCTGGAGTCTTTGGGGACATACTCGTAGAAAGCGATATCCCATGTCTCATCGGTATGAGACCTCTTTTGGAATTTTCCATGCCAAACCTTTTGACAATAGTTTCTATGTACCTAGACTGGGACAAGCCAAGCATCCTTTTGGATCTATCTCTATAGATTCTAATCCCCAAGATATAAGATGCTTCCCCTAAGTCCTTTATGGAGAAGTGTCTAGATAACCAAGTCTTTACAGTGGATAGCATTCCTACGTCATTCCCAATGATGAGGATGTCATCCATATATAACACCAAAAAGGTGATAGCGCTCCCACTTACCTTTCTGTATACACAAGGCTCATCTTCGTTCTTAACGAAGTCATAAGATCTGATTGCCTCATCAAATCTTATGTTCCAACTTCGGGAAGCTTGCTTTAGTCCATAAATGGATCTAAGCAACCTACACACCTTATCTGGGCAGTTCTTGGACACGAATCCCTCAGGTTGCATCATATACACCTCCTCCTCCAGGTTCCCGTTGAGGAATGCGGTTTTCACATCCATCTGCCAGATCTCATAATCATAGTGTGCTGCAATAGCCAATAGAATTCTGATGGATTTTAGCATTGCTACGGGTGAGAAAATTTCGTCGTAGTCAACACCTTGCCTTTGACGATACCCCTTAGCCACTAGCCTTGCTTTATAGGTCTCTACCTTTCCATCTACTCCGATCTTTTTCTTAAAGATCCACTTGCAACCGATGGGTACAATACCTTCGGGTGCATCAACTAGGTTCCAAACCTTATTGGAGTACATAGAATCCATCTCAGAATTCATGGCTTCTTGCCACTTCCCGGAGTCTATACTCATAATAGCCTCCTTGTAGGTCTGAGGATCAATATCCTCTACATCCTCTGCTCTAATATGTCCCACATATCTCTCAGGAGGATGGGATACTCTATCAGACCTGCTCAAAGTTGATACTTGTGTATTAGGTACCTGAACAGACTCGGGCTGTAGAGTGGTGCTTGAGCTTGGTTCTCCAACCTCGCTCAATTCTATCATTCTCCCACTGTCTCCGTCAAGAATGTGTTCCTTCTCAAGGAACACTGCTCTCTTAGCTACAAAAACCCTTTGGTCCTCGAGATGATAGAAATAATACCCACAAGTTTCCTTGGGGTATCCCACAAATTTGCATCGCTCTGTCCTTGATTCTAACTTATCGGGGTTGTGTCTTTTAACATGGGCAGAGCAGCCCCAAATCTTAACAACCTTAAGATCAGGCTTCTTCCCTTTCCATATCTCATATGGTGTAGACACTACCGACTTAGTTGGAACTCTGTTCAGAAGGTAAGCTGCGGTTTCTAGGTCATATCCCTAGAATAAGATGGGTAGGTCAGCGAAACTCATCATGGACCGTATCATATCTAATAATGTACGATTTCTCCTTTCAGAGACACCATTGAGCTGAGGTGTATAAGGAGGTGTCCATTGGGATAATATCCCATGGTCCTTGAGGAAGTGAGTAAACTCTGTACTTAAGTACTCACCTCCTCGATCTGATCGAAGAGTTTTGATACTCTTTCCAGTCTGGTTCTCCACCTCATTCTTATACTCTCTGAATTTCTCAAAGGCCTCGGACTTGTACTTCATTAAGTACACATATCCATACCTTGAGAAATCATCAGTAAATGTAATGAAGTAGGAGTAACCTCCAATGGCATGAGTTGACATGGGTCCACATACATCACTATGTATGAGTTCCAACAACTCAGTGGCTCTCTCTCCAGTTCCACTAAATGGAGAGTTGGTCAGTTTTCCACGAATGCAAGGCTCACAAGTTGCATATGACACATAGTCGAATGGATCTAGATATCCATCATTTAGCAACTTTTGAATCCTTCTTTTATGGATGTGACCTAGCCTACAATGCCACAGGTATGCACTGTTCAACTCATCTCGTTTCCTTTTGGACACATTTATATTCATGATATGTGGAGTGGTGTCTAACATAAATAAACCATTATGCAATGTTCCTTTCGTGATGATCTTATCATCTAATAATATCGAACAACCATTGTTCTCAAAAACAAATTTATATCCACTAACTGTTAAACATGAAATGGAGATAATGTTTTTGATAATAGAAGGAACAAAATAACATGCATCTAATGCAATAAAAGCTCCACTAGGCAGATGTAGGGCGACCTCGCCAACAGCTAATACAGCAACTTTTGCTCCATTACCCATCTTGAGGTCCATCTCGCCTCTCTCTAGTCTCCTAGGCCTTGCCAGAACCTGCAACGAATTACATATATGATAAGCACTACCGGTATCTAATACCCATGTGTTATCATAAGAGTCTGACAAATGGAGACTGATCATGAATGTACCTGAAGCTTCATCAAGCTTTTGTTTCGCCCTTTCTGCAAGGTACTCTTTGCAGTTTCTCTTCCAGTGCCCATCTTTACCACAGTGGAAGCACTGGTCTTTGTCCTTTGTTGGGTCTTTCTTAGCAACCTTTGCTTTACCTTGTTTGCCCTTGCCCTTTCCCTTCTTAAGGGACCTTTCTGCTTTCCTTTTCTTTCTGGTCTCACCAGTGTAGAGAACTGGCTTCTCTTTCTTAATAGTACTCTCTGCCTCCCTCAACATATTGAGGAGCTCTGGGAGAGTCACCTCAAGCTTGTTCATATTAAAATTCATTATGAACTGTGAAAAGGAATCTGGTAGGGACTGAAGCACAATGTCCACACACAAGTTATCCTCTAGGACCATTCCTAGACCTGTGAGTTTCTCTATCCACTCAATCATCTTTAGGACATGGTTCTGAACCGGTGTCCCCTCAGTCATCCTAGCGCGGAAAAGGCTCTTGGATATCTCATATCGTTGAGTCCTTCCCTGTTCCTCAAACAATTTACGGACATGTAGGAGAATGGATCTGGCATCCATCTTTTCATGTTGTCTCTGTAACTCTGAAGTCATAGAGCCCAACATATAGCACTGAGCAAGAGTGGAGTCATCAATGTACTTCACGTAGCGAGCGATCTCATCCTCGCTTGCCCCTTCTTCGGGCGTAGGCATCACTGTATCAAGGACGTACACGATTTTCTCCGCTGTGAGAACAATTCTCAAGTTACGGAGCCAATCCGTATAATTTGGACCAGTGAGGCGGTTGACATCAAGTATGCCACGTAAGGGATTTGAAAGCGACATTTTCTGAAAATAAAGATGTAGCAAAAATGAATAACATGCAGATTTTGCAAGAAATAAACTATCAAGATATGGACTTCTATCTTAATATGCTCCCACTATTTTACTAACGAGTCACGCGACACCCTCAGCACGTGAAACGGAAGTCTCCGGCAGACTTCTAGTGGGGATCAGGATCCAATCAGCGTCTTAGTGTAACCTCGAGGGACTCGACCAATCATACTAAGCCTAAAAGGTAGACAACTCTTGCCGATCACAACTCCTTGTGATTCCCGTCCTATTCGGCCTCCGAATCACCATGGCCTCGAGGGACTCGACCAACCATGATGCTCGGTTAAGTCAACACCTTCGTTACAAGATGAGTCTGATTTGATGATATACCCTCGAGGGACTCGACCAAGCATATCATGCCCTCAGGTCACCGGTGACATCTCTATGTCGTAAGCAAGATAGCGAATCGCGATATAGGTGAGTCTCGAGGGACTCGACCAACTCAACCTACACCGGGATTCGGTTCCTACTCATAACGATGGAAGGCCACGTGGGTCAATCTAATTGCCTCACGTTTACCGACTTAATATTATCGAGAGATGTTTCTATGATTTGGTCTCCTAATATGACATGTCACACATATGCATATTTAATATATATCTACATCGCATGCAAATATATATACATATCTAGTATGTGTATAAGCAATCACACCAGATGATCATGGACCACAACCTAATATGATTAGGCCCGAGCCAGTAGGCCTAATCACTCACATCAAGATCTATGTGTGCAACGGTGCATCTCCATGCCTTGTGATCGTCCATCTCGTCCTCGTCGGTTCCGTCGACATCTTGATGCATCTCCATGCATCACGATCGTCCGTCTCGTGGGTCCCGCTATGGCATCCACGCTCCCGCTGCGCCTCCTCATGTGATTACAACTTAATCATAGGCACGCAGGCCCGACAATAAACGAGAAATATAATGGAGGTTCGCAGACCTCAATAATAATAATCACAAGTACACACATCACACGGTCCATGATCATCCGTCCACTCATCATACATCACATGTATAAATAATCATCATCATGTAGGACTACTAGATAATAATAAAAATAATAATCAACTAAACCTTTTAATTAATTAATATTTTCTGAAATCAGGGATATATAGGGAATTTCTCAATTCCTAAGGGTATTTTCGTAATTTAGACAAAAGACAGAAACTGGAATTTCTCAAATTTCGAGGGGGCAAAACTGTCTTTTTGCCCAGAAAACCCTAATGCCCTTCTCCCCCTTGCTGCTGCGCCGCCGCCGCCGCCACCCTGCTGGCGGCGGCCTGTGCGGCGAGGGCGAGGGCACTGCCCTCGCCTGCAGGTGGCACGCCCGCTGGGGTCGCTGCCGCTGCAGGTGGGCGCCCCCGCGGGCACCGCCGCCTCCGCGGGCGGTTTTGCCCGCGAGTCAGCGCCCGCAGGTGGTGCTGTCTCGCTGGCGGCCGCCCCTGCGGGGTTTTTGCCCGTGGGAGCAGCGGCCACAGGCGCCGCTGCCCTGCGGTGCCTCAGCCCGCGCTGCTGCCCCGCGGCGCCTCTGCCCGCGGGCTCAGTGGCCGCAGGCGCTTCTACCGAGCGGGCTGCCAGCCCCGCCGGCCGCAAGCCTGCTGCAAGCAGACCGCCGGCCGGCTGCTGCAGGCACAGCGCTTGCGCATGCGCCGGCACTGTGCTGCCTGGCTGCGGCTGCGGCTGGCTGCAGGCATGCAGATCGAGGGCAGCAACTGTTGCTGCCCTTCCTTGCTTTTGCGTCAACGATTTTAACGTCAATATTCTTCCTAAACACAACACACGCAGTTCAAAAAAACCAATCATTCGCACGAACAACCTGGCTCTGATACCATTGTTGGGAAATCATAGGGGGGACGACATCATATGCGCAGCGGAAGAACAAGAAAACAAAAATCCCCGATTTGGGATGTTCATCGTCGTGCGAAGATTGGTGCGCAAAATCCGCAAAAACACAAAACTGCGTATAGAGATTGTGTTACCTAGGGAGATCGTATATCCCTGTTTCCTTGCAGATCCTTAGGAGAGGGTGAAGGAGGTCAAGCGTCCTCCTCTCTAGCGGTGATCCACACAGCAGGGTTGCGACGACGCTCCTCAAAACTCCAGGCCTACTCTGAGGTGGAGAGGGAGAGGAGAATAGGAAGGGCAAGCAAAGACTCTAGCCTATGAGGCTGTGAATCCCTCCTATTTATAGAGATCCCGTGTCAAAAACCTAATGGGTCCTTTCCCTAGTGGGTATTGGATCTGCATCCAATAAGACAAGGGCTCCGTCGGATATCTCATATCCGAACCTCTACTCATCGCAATGCCTACCATATGTGTGTGACCCTCTAGGCCCAATATCGAGCTGGCCGTGAGTCATACCTGTCAGAACTCCTTCTAACTCAGTGAATTATTATCTCTGTAATAATTCACTCGACTCATCGACTACGGAAGTACTAGGCCACTACGCCGTAGTCCCCAGACGATACAGGGGAATCCAATCCATTGGACCTGTCTGTCCTCAGTTACCATGTACCTATAGTCCCTCATCCATCTAATATCCCAGAGACCGTATATCGAGCATGGTGCTGTCAGACCCATACGGTTTCTACTCGAGTCTCGCTCTAATCGGATTCTCCCGGAGAACTCTTTCTCTCTCAACCCGAATGACCCTGGCTAGGGATTTGTCTGAGCAAGAACACATGGGATATTCCTCTCATGATACCGAGAGTGGATGATCCTCTATCGACACTCAATAGCCCTCGTAAGGTCGACTACCACTCCCAATGACCAGCTGTACTAGATCTGGGAACAGCCAAACCTATAAGTCTGGTATCAAAGAGTGGAGCACTCATACAGGACATCCTTGGTGTCTCAAGTCTAAGAACCAGATACACCACTAGGACTACGGAATCGTTGTCTGACAATAAGGCATCATCAACCATCCAGCATTCCGTAAGCGGATCAATCAGTGAACTCATTCTCCAATGAGCACCTGTACTGTATCCCTAGTGTCCCTACACGAGCAGCTATGAGACCAGCTGCATCCATCATATGGACGGGTATACAGCACACCAGTCTATCCGGTTATCACGATGTCCCTCTCGAGTAACCTATGACCGGGATTATTTAGGATATGTGTTTAAAGGTGAATCGATCTCATTATCGTGATCTCATCACGATCCGATTCCCATTGCACAAATCCAAGGACATCACAATATATATGCATTTATGCAATAGTTATAAAGTGATATACGCCAAAATATAATAAGCAAAAAGATTCTGTATCAAGTCACACGTGCCATCACTCACGTGATTGGCTTGCTGGGCACTTATGACTAGCAGTATTAACGCAAGAAGAATGAGTAAAAGATTGATGAATTTTATGCCAATGTGAAAGCATGACTTATCTGAATAGCAAGAGCCTGTGTAAATGATAAATCACAAAACTTCTTGAGATTAGTGCAAGTTTTTAGATTGCTTGATCATGCCTTCCATTTATGAGATTCATGCTGAAAGTTCACATCTCTTGTTGAAATGATATTTGTGTTCATTTGACTTGAAAATGATTTTTATAGCTGGAAATTATGAGAAATACGAAGTTTCGTATTTGCTCACACTTATAGAGAATAACAATAAGTTCAACGAATATAACTTATCGGTTTAGGCTTGAATTCAAATATTTTTATCTTCTCATAATATGGCATAAAGATAGGGAGAGTTATGTTTAACTCCGTCATCAATTGATTGTCATCATAAAAAAAGGGGGAGATTGTTGAATCTCGGATTTTGATGATAAAATCAATTGATGGGTTAATTGATCTAATCCATATTATTGAGTTAAGTATGCAGGATTAACTATGATAGCATGAAAATATAAAGCAAGGATACCAGAGTCAAGTTCGATGGGTGTTTGAGAGTCTGAAGATTCATCGGAGATGTTGCTGGAACCAACCGAGAAGAAATTGGGGACTTGTCGGAGTTTTTGGAAGTTCGCCAAAGAGATCGTCAGAGGTTTACGGAGTTCACCAAGAAGGCTCGGCTACTCGCAGAACTCGCCACAAGATCGGGAGCCTAATGGGAGTCCACCGGAAGAAATCCGAAGGTGTATCGGAAGTCCGCTGGAAGATCATCGGAAAGCTCGCCGGAAGGAGACTCAACGTTTGCCGGTTGAAAGATTGCTTAGGACTATGTTTTCAGTTGTGTAGTTTGCATGTAATTAGGGTTAGGATTAAGGGATAATCATATATCCTGGTTAGGGGCCAACTGGGCCCAAATATGACTTGGTTTGGGCCGGATTTGAAGCCCAACCAATGACCGGTAAAGGTCGGGCGGTGGCACCGCCCAGAACCCAAGGATCGGGCGGTGGTACTGTTGAACTAGGCGATAGCACCGCCCAACACCCGAGAGGTCGGGCGTTGGCACCGTCGGGCTAGGCGGTGGCACCGCCAGTACACTGTCAATGTCAGACACTAACAGGCGGTGGTACCGCCAGCATCGGGAACCTAAGATAATTCAAAATTTGGAGCCCAAATTTGAATCCTCTTGGGGCCTACAAATACTCCTCAATTCTCAACAGAGAATACAACTTTTGAGAAGCAATAGATTGAGAAAAAAAAAAAAGCTTTAGCAAAGTCTTTAGCATGTCTTGTTTTCAATTGCTTGAGTATTCACCTCATTCTTTCTCATTGAAAATTTGTAAGAGTGTGTACCACTATAAAAGATTGTAAGAGGGGTATTTGTCTGTTAGGACTCTAGCTAGGAGAGTCCTAATTGAGAGGGACATTCATGTAAAACCTACCTAAGCCGACCCCTATTAAAGAGGTGAAGAGGCCGGCTAGGGTTAGGAGGTTGTTTCTTAGAGATGAATTAGGAGTTGTAAAGGAATAGATGAATCTTTTCTGCAATAACTTGGAGGGAGGAACCTCTATAGAGTTCCAAGGAGGTCGATCCCCTAAAGAGATCAACCCCAAGTTTAGACTCTGCAAGGGTTCTATCACCTAGTATCAGAGCAGCGTTCTTGGCATCTTGCTGCCCTTCCACAGCCATCCATCAACCCTCCACAACCACCCAAAGCAATTCCCATAATTGCTTAAGAGATCATTGCCAAATTCCGCCGTCATCTCCACCACCACGGATCATCCTTTGATCTCCCCATGAATTGCAACAGGTTCTGGTTTTCTTAGAGATGAATTAGGAGTTGTAAAGGAATAGATGAATCTTTTCTGCAGTAACTTAGAGGGAGGAACCTCTATAGAGTTCCAAGGAGGCCGATCCCCTAAAGAGATCAACCCCAAGTTTAGACTCTGCAAGGGTTCTATCACCTAGTATCGAGCAGCATTCTTGGCATCTCGCTGCCCTTCCACAGCCATCCATCAACCCTCCACAACCGCCCAAAGCAATTCCCATAATTGCTTAAGAAATCATTGCCAAATTCCACCGTCATCTCCACCACCACGGATCATCCTTTGATCTCCCCGTGAATTGCAACAGGTTCTGGTTTTCTACCTTACTATTGCTGCAATTTAGTTATCCTTATTTGAAAATCCTAAAAAAATTATTCCTATATTGCTGCATAAACTTTTCATCATAAAGTTTTCATCTCTACGATGAAAGATACATTGCAGAATTCCAATCGTATAGCACCGTCTGTTTGATCTTGCTACTGTGTTTTTTCTATCCAAATCTCTACAAAATTTTTATAACATCTTTAACATTTCCTAACAGCATATTTCCTTTGGTTTTGTCAAAAAATTCATAATATAAACCACTGATGTTTTACGTCCAATCTGCTATACTTAAAAATCTGTGTTGTAGAAAATTTCAGCCGCATATTGTTGCCTTAACCCATCTATTTGTAATCTTTTTTGAATGAAATTTCTTATACACTTCATAGATTATCTTGGCTTCTATCTAAGATTGATCTATTAAGAAATTTATACCTAAAAATGATTTTGTGTTGCTGCAAATTTTTGTCGTAACCCGCTGAAATTTTTCAACGAAAATTCTACAATTACAACTTGCACCAATTTCCTTGTTGTTATACTACCAAAATTTTCTTGATTAAATTAGATATCCTTGTTGTCATATAAACTGTGATTTTTCTATCAATTCCCTCCTCAATTCTCTCAAGTTTTTGGTGGAAATTACGTCGAGAAACCATTGTTTCTTCGACGATAATTCTACACTTACAAGATAGCACATACTTGCTGCAACTTCCACTGATTTCTATCAAACCTTTGGTACCATCTACCACAGATCCAAAACTTTCATCTACAGCCCTAAAACTCCACTCAACCATACCCTCAAACTGCACCCAAAATAGCCACAAAACAAGCCTAAACCGTAGCCTACATCCACCAATCCACCAACCGTTTCGACCATTATCTCTCTCAACCAATACATGCCTTTAACCCGATAACAAAAGAGAGATCTTAACATCACAGATTTGGCGGCATATACTATGGCATTTGAAGAGGTAATCAATACTAAATTCGAAGCCTTCGAGGCGCGAATGGAGGATAAGATTCGGACGCTCTTTACCGAACTCAGATTGGGCCGACCACTAAGCCCGAAGAAATCACATCAAGGAGAGAGCTTTGCCCAATCGCACCAAACCCAAAGATATGACTTCCAAGAGAGGGGAAGCTCTATGACCAACCCTAACTATCCATGCATGGGAGTGGACTTCCCTAGATGGAAAGAAGGAGACCCGATTGGATGGATCTCACGCACGAAGTGATATTTTCGGTACCATAAAACCGCGGATGCATCTATGGTGAAAATTATAGCTATACATCTTGAAGGGGATGCTATACAGTGGTTTGACTGGTTTGAACATACTTATGGAGTCCTTTCATGGTAACAATTCAAAGAAGGACTACTGATCCGCTTCAAACCAACCGATTACAAGAATATTGACGAACAACTAGCAAAGATCCGACAAACCTCTACCATTCAGGAGTACCAAACCAAGTTTGAAAGATTATCTAATCAAACTCATGATTGGTCTCAAAAATAGCTATTGAGAACCTTCATTGAGGGCTTGAAGCTGGAGATCCGAGGAGAAGTTAAAGCGCGATAACCATATACGCTTATGACAGCCATCTCTTTTGCACGACATCAAGAGGAGCAATTGAACCATGAAGCTCAAAGGACTAGGGTCACTCCTCAACTAGTAATATTGAAGCCCTCAGCCCCCCCCACTATCGACCAAGTCCCTACACCAAAGAGGTTAACAAGAGAAGAGCTTCGAGAGTGATATGCGAAGGGGTTATATTGGCATTGTGATGAGCCATGGAGCCGTGAGCATCGCTGTAGTAAAGGGAGACTTCTTATGATTGAACCAATAGAAGAAGAGGTCATTGAACATCTAGAAGAGAGCCTTGAACATGAAGAAGAAGATATAAAAGAAGAGCCACAACCGACCGAAGTTATGGTACATACACTAGCCGGATACTCAAACCCGCACACGATGAAAGTTGGAGGCCTTATCAAACAACAACCGATCACTGTTCTCATCGACACGGGCAGTACTAATAACTTTATAAACAGTAAGGTTACTATCCAGATGGCCTTACCTATCAAGAATTGCAATAGGTTTGACGTTAAGGTCGCCGATGGATGGATTTTAAAGTATGATCGTAGGCGCCCGCAAGTGAAACTATTGTTGATCATAGGGCCTTACCAAGAGATAATTGCATATTTTTTCCTTCTCCCTCTTGATGATCATGAGGCCATGCTCATAATTAAATAGTTGACGATATTAGGTGATATTTCCTGGAATTTTATGCAACTAATTATGAAATTTTACAGTAAGGAGAAATAGGTGATACTGAACGGGAAACGTGGGGGCGACATAACGATGATTTGTACAAAACAAATGGAGAAGGTTTTGCATAAAGCATGCAGCAGATTTTTGGTACAACTTGAGCTGCAAACTAAGGGAGAGCCAATAGAATTTGAAGATTCAAACCTACTTCCTTTGCTTGCTGAATTTTCAGATATATTTGACGAACCGTACAACCTACCTCTTACCCATCGGCATGATCATTATATAACGATTCTTTCAGGCAAACTTCCAGCAAATACTCGGCCATATCAATATCTTCATCTCCAAAAGGATGAAATAGAAAGGATTATAAAAGAGATGCTCAAAACAGGAGTTATTCAGCTAAGTTGCAACCTCTATTCTTCACCGGTGCTACTTATATGCAAGAAGGATGGAACATGGCGAATATGCATTGATTACCGAGCTCTCAATGGCATAACCATCAAGGACAAATACCTTATTCCAATAGCAAATGAATTGCTATATGAAAGGGAGCACAAATCTTTATAAAACTGGACCTTTGATCCGGGTATCATCAAATATGAGTGTGCGAAGAAGACATACTGAAAATCACCTTTTGAACACACAACAACTACTACGAATTTTTGCTTTCTTCAATGGAAGGTGGAATATCTTGGGCATATCATATCAGAGGAAGGTGTGATAGTGGACCCCTTCAAAATTGAAGTAATGCAAAACTGGCCTACCCCGAGGAACATAAAATTGCTACATGGCTTTCTGAGTTTAATAGGCTACTATCGTAATTTCGTGAAAAACTATAGAAAGATCAATGTACCACTTACTTTCTTACTGAAAAAAAATGTCTTCCAATGGTTAGACAGAGCCTCCGCTGCCTTCGACAAACTTAAGGCAGCCATGACGACGACGCCGGTGCTAACACTACCAGATTTCAATCGACCCTTCATTATTGAGGCCGACGCATCTGGAGTCAGAATTAGAGCCATTCTCATGCAAGATGGTTGACCACTCGCATACACTAGCAAGGCATTATCTCCCTCCTATCAAAATAAGTCAACATATGATAAGGAGATGCTCGCCATTGTGCACGCAGCAATGAGGTGGAGACCCTACTTGATTGGTCGACGATTTCAAATTAAAACCGACCATAAAAGTCTCAAGTACTTTTTGGAGCGAAAGATATCATCCCCTGAGCAGCAAAAATGGGTAACAAAACTTCTTGGATTTGATTATAAAATAACTTACAAAATGTGGAAAGAGAATGTTCTTGTAGATGCGCTTTCGCAACTACCCGAGCAAGCTGAAGTTTCGGCCATTTCACTTCCGACCAGCGACTTCCTTGAGGATATTAAGATGGAATAGCCAGAAGATTCAGAGACTAGTAAGATTATAAAAAAATTGGAGGAAGCACCAAGCTCCGTGGCTCATTACAATTGGGACTCAAAAGAATTACACTATAAGGGATGCATTGTGCTTATGATAAATTCTACTTGCATCTTCATGAGTAGATTTTGGACAAAGTTATTCCATATGCAGGGTACTAAATTGAAAAGGAGTACGGCATATCACCCACAAATCAACGGCCAGACAAAAATTATAAATAGATGCTTGGAGACAGCCCAAAGCCACCCACCAAATATGACTATCCAAGGAGAACTCCAGACCTAGCCAAGTGCCATTATTGATTAACGGATCGTGACTCGACGATGACGACCCACTACTAAAGTGCTAATAAAGTGGGTGAACCTACCAACAGAAGATGACACTTGGGAGAACTATAACGACTTGAAGATCAAATTCCCAAAATTCATGAATCGTTAGCCTCGAGGACAAGGCTGATTTGAAGAGGGCGGGTCTATTAGGACTTTAGCTAGGAGAGTCCTAATTGAGAGGGATATTCATGTAAAACCTACCTAAGCCGACCCCTATTAAAGAGGTGAAGAGGCCGGCTAGGGTTAGGAGGTTGTTTCTTAAAGATGAATTAGGAGTTATAAAGGAATAGATGAATCTTTTCTGTAGCCTTTGAGCAGCAACTTGGAGGGAGGAACCCCTATAGATTTCCAAGGAGGCCGATCCCCTAAAGAGATCAACCCCAAGTTTAGAATCTGCAAGGGTTCTATCATTGTCCTTCCCCTTTAAATTGATTTGCTGTAGAAGTTGGGAGCCTCTTCGAAGAAGGCTTCGCAAGTGGATGTAGGTCATTTTGACCGAACCACTTTAAATTAATGTGTTCCTTGAATGTGTGAGTTCTTATTTTCTTGAAATTGTTATTTACACTACTGCTAGCTTTCGGTTTTCATCTACTCAAGTTACTATCAAAACGAAATCTCCTCATATTTACGAATTCGTTTTTAAATTTACGAGTTTTAATCCGTTGCCCTAATTCACACCCCCCCCCCCCCTTCCCTAGTGCCACTTCGATCCTAACAGAATATCCCATGTGTTCTTGCTTAAACAAATCTCTAGCTAGGGACATTCAGATTGAACGAGAAAGTGTTCTCCAGGAGAATCCCGATTAGAGCGAGACTCGAGTAGAAACTATATGGGCCTGACAGTACCATATCCGGTATACGATCCCTAGGGCATTAGATGAATGAAAGATTATAGAAATACAATAATTGAGGATAAATAGGCCCAAAGAATTGCATTCCCCTATATCGTTTGAGGGCAACGGTAGAGTAGCCTAGTACGTTCGTAGTCGATGAGTCAAGTGAATTATTATGAAGATAATAAATTCACTAAGCCAGAAGGAGTTCTGATAAGTATGACTCATGGCCAGCTTGATATTGGGCCTAGAGGGTCACACATATATGGTAGGCATTGCGATCAGTAGAGGTTCGAATATGAGATATCCGTTGAAGCCCCTATCTTATTGGATATCCAATAAGCCAATGAATTATTGGATCATATAAATGAGATCCAATAAAAACTAAAAAGAGATTATTGGATAGAAATCCACTAATCTAAAAGGCTTGAATAATTGGATGAAGATCCAATACCCAATAGGGCAAGATCTATTAAAGTTAAGTAGACAAGGGACCTCTATAAATTAGAGAAACCAAAGGCTCATAGGCTATAGGTTTCTTAGTTACCACCTCCTATTCTCCTCTCCCCTTCTCCTCCTCAAATAGTAGATATGGAGATTTGGGCAGTGATTTAAGGAGCATCGTCACAGCCATGTTATGTGGATCACCACTAGAGAGGAGAGCGATTGACCTCCTTCATCCTCTCCTACAGACTTGCAAGGATTCAATGATATACGATCTCCCTAGGTAACATAACTATCTCACGTGTAGTTTTCAGTTTCATAGATTTTGCACACCAATTTTCGTATGATGATGAACACATTTTTAGGAAATTTGGGGTTTTATTTTCTATTCTTCCGTTGCTCATGTGTTGTCACCCTTAGATTTCCCCACAATGGTATCAGAGCCAGGTTGTTTGTGTGAAAGATTCATTTTGAACTACATGTATTGTGTTTTAGAATGACTTTTGACATCAAAATTATTGATGCAAAAGGCAAGGAAAAGCATCAATTATTGCTGCCGACTGGCTGCGACTGATAGCCAATAGCTTATGGGCCACAAGTAAGTAGTTGCACAGGCGGCACCTGCAACCGACCTACCCACAAGGGTGGGTAGCACCCGTAATGGTGCCTGCACGCGCTACGCCCATGGCTAGAATTGCCCACAGGGGGCGCCCGCCCGTGAGGGTAACGCCGCTTGCGGGAAGCTTGGGGGGTCGGTAGCACCTGCGGGATGAACCACTCGCAAGGGCACTCGTCCACAGGCAGAACCACCCGTAGGGGTACTCACCTGTAGGCAGAACCACTCGTAGGGGCAGTCATGCCCACAAGGATTCTCGCTCGCAAGGGCACCTGCTAGCAAGCACATCGCCCGAAAGTAAAGGCGACGCCCCTAGGCCCCCTTGTAGTGGCCACCATTGGTAGGGTGGCAGCGGTCGTAACATAGTAGGGAAGGAGAAGGGATTAGGTTTTCTGGGCAAAAGATAGTTTTACCCCTTAGAATTTTAAAATTTTTGAGTTTTATCCTTTTTCTATCTAAATTATCAAAATGCCCTTCATAATTCAAAATATTCTCTACATATCCCTAATTTAAAAAAATATTAGTTAATTAAAAATTTTAATTAATTATTATTTTTATCTAGTAGTCCTATATTATGATATGTACATGTGATTTATGATATGGATGGATGATCATTGATCGAGTGATATGTGTACATGTGATGTGATTATTATTATTGGGGCCTGTGAGCCTCCAATTTTGTTCTCATTTATTATTGGGCCTGTGTGCTTATAATTAAGTTGTAATCACACGAGGAGGCATAGCGGGAGAGTGGAAGTGATAGCAAGACTCATGAGGTCGAAACATATGATCGTGATGCATGGAGATAGACAATCACAAGGAATGGAGTTGCATTGTTGCACACATAGATCGTGATCCAATTTTATTTTTACATTTTTATTAAACATGCAATTCTCAAGAAAAATAATTATTCTAAACTAAATTAAAAATAACTCATTAAAAGCATCATGTAATTTCAAAATAAATTAAAGGTATTTTGATTACCTCATCGTCGAATGTCGTTAAGGCATAGTTTGCCACCTCGCTTTTGTTGGTTTACTCCTTATCTTCGGATGTACTCGTTTTGTCCCAAAGTGCTTTCTTCTTCTTCAATTTGTTTTTATTTTTTGATTCTTACTTTAAGTTCTTTTTAAGTTTTATTATGAGAAGTTCAAGTTCATCATTACTTGAGCTTTCGCTCGAGTAGTCTTCGTTTATTCGATGTCTGAAATCCTTCTTATTCTTTAGAAGATGGTTCTCAAGTTCTTTACGTGCATTGCACGTCATTTCATAGGTCATTAAAGACCCTACAAGTTCTTCAATTGGTAAATGGTTCAAGTTTTTTGATTCTTGAATAGTTGTTACTTTTGATTTCCAAGTTTTAGAAAGTGAGTGTAAAATTTTATTCACAAGTTCAAGATTCGAAAAATATTTACCAAGAGCTTTTAAACTATTGACAACATCCGTAAAGCGAGTGTATATGTCAA
The DNA here is from genome assembly GCF_036884655.1 of Musa acuminata AAA Group. NCBI lineage: Eukaryota > Viridiplantae > Streptophyta > Magnoliopsida > Zingiberales > Musaceae > Musa > Musa acuminata. The sequence goes on along the minus strand of NC_088346.1, from coordinate 41,136,016 downwards.
TAATAGTTTCGCTCGACTTCATTTGAAACAGCTCGAAATCATGCATTAAAAAATTAATCTTCCAATCTTTTACTATATTCGTGCCTTCATGTGTGATTTTAAGAGTGTGCTAAATATCGAAAGTCGTTTCACACATAGAAACATGATTAAACTCAGTTTTATCCAAAGTGCAAAATAGAGCATTCATAGCTCTAGCATTTAAGGAAAAAATCTTCTCCTCCAAATCATTCCAATGGTTTATTGGAAGAGAAGACCTTTCAAATTCGTTTTCGATAATATTCCATAAATTTAAATCCAACGAAAGCAAGAAAACTCTCATTTGAGTTTTCCAATATGTGTAGTCTGTCCTATTGAACAAGGGAGGATGAATGAGAGAGTGACCCTCTTGAAAGCTGAAATGAGCTATTTCTCTTGGGTGTTAAACCAAATAAGAAATACGAGGCTCTGATACCAACTATTAGGAAAAGAGTCAGCACTAAGAGGGGAGGGTGAATTAGTGCAGTAGTAAAATACATTGATTTCGGAAAACCTTCTTTCATTTGATAAAAACCAATTTCGGAAACTTAACTTGAAACACGAAGTAAGAGCGTATTGAAGGCAGTTTACGGTTAATGTAAATTGCAAGAAGTAAATACAAACTAGAGAACACGCCAAGTATCTTGCCAGGGGCAGTATCACTGCCTGACATAGTCTCGAAGATTGTGTCATAATGGTGGCACTTCTTGGGTTACTGTTTGGGCCTTTCATTGGGCCCAATACAGTCCATACATGGGCCCAACTGGCTTATAATTGGGTTGGCCTAAATCCAATCCCAATTTCATGCTAACTACAAATTCTAAGACATTTCCTAAGCTAAACAAATCCGTAAGTCTAGTTTCTTCCAACAAGCTTCCGGTGATCTTCTAGCGAACTTCCGACGATCTCTCGACAATGTTCTAGCAGACTCCCGATAAGCTCCTAGACTTCACAATGATCTTCTTGGTGAGTTCTTATGAGCTTCTCTGGCAAGCTCCGAGACTTCTCGGCTGGTTCTTGCAGAACTTTCGATGAATGTCCGGACTTCCGACAAACTCTCGAACTCCCAACGAAATTACGTTCTTGACTTCGGGACTTCATTTTGCTTTATGCCTTGCTATCGTAGTTAATCCTGCACATCTGAAAACACACTTTGATCTAGATAATTATTACTAAGCTTGAATCATGTTGTCCGACATGTCATTGGTCCATCGACGCTTTATCCGATTCTTAAGCGCATCGTCTTGGCCCGATGCCCAATGCCCGAAGCCTTCTGTCGATACGACAACCGATCCTCCGGCCCGACGTCCAATCTTTTGACATATTTTCCTCCGACCCAACATGATTTTTCTTACTTTAATTGTCTCTTCCTGATCAAAGCATCCTACATCACTCAAAATGTAGATTAAATCATAAACACTTATCAATTGGTTTCATCATCAAAATACGAGATTCAATATGGTTTTGAATGATGATGCTTGGCTTTGGCATAGGAGATTATGTCATACTAGCATGAAACTAATATCTCAAATCTCATCTAGAGAACTTATAAGAGGTATTTCAAACATTAAGTTTGTTAAAGATAATGTGTATGATGCTTGTTAATTAGAAAAATAAATAAAAGGTAGTTTCAAGTTAAAGAATCAAATTAGTATCTCTAGACCATTACAATTAATCCATATGGATTTGTTTGAACTAATTGATACAACTGTTTGGATCGGAGCGGCACTAAGAGGGGGGGGGGTGAATTAGTGCAGCGGATTAAAACTTCGGTTTTAATAAATCTTTCGTACGATAAGAACGGAACTTGAAAAGCTTAACTTGAAAGTGTATTCTTAAATATGTGCAGCAAAGGTAATAAGGAACTAAAACATATAAGAAGGTTTGCCATAATGTAAATAGCAATAATGAAATGCAAACCAAAGATCATGCCGATTTTAGAGTGGTTCAGTCAAATGACCTACATCCACTTGTGAGGCCCCTCTTCGATGAGGCTCCCACCTTCCACTAGCAAATCTCTTGAAATGGAATGGCAAATAACCCTCTTACAACCTTTTACAAACAGTTCAACCTCTTACAAATTTTCAGCAAGAAGGGAGGAGAACTTTCTAGCAAATTGAAAACTAGACTTGCTATGACTTTCTAAGACTTTTCTCTCAATCAATTGCTGCTCAAAAGGTTGTGATCTCAGCTGAGATTTGAGAGGTATTTATAGGCCTCAAGAGGATTCAAATTTGGCCTCCAAATTTGAATTCTCGTGGAGTTCCCGATGCTGGCGGTGCCACCGCTTGTCAGTGGCGGTGCCACCGCCTGTCAGTGTTTTCAGCCCACTAGTTGGGCTTCAATCTTGCCCCAAACTAGTTCGAACTCGGGCCCAATTGGCCCCTACTTGGGTTATAGGATTAATACCTAATCCTAACCCTAATTAACATGCTAACTATGAATTTAAAGATATTTTATAAGCTATTACAAAGTCCATAAGTCAAGACTTCTTCCGGCGAGCTTCCGGCGAACTTTCGGCGGTCTTCCGATAAACTCTCGGAAACCATTCTGTGGACTCCCGGCAAGCTCTTAAACTTCACGATTTGATCTTGGCGAGTTCCAACGAGCTTCTTCGGCAAGCTCCGATCTCTCTCGGTGAGCTCCGCGAACTTCCCACGAACCTTTCGGTGAGCTTCCAAAAAACCCTTCGGCAAGCTCCCTACTCATTCTCGGCTAGTTCCGACAGCATTCCCGACGAACCTTCGAACTTTCGTCGAACTCTCGAACTCCCAATGAATCCTTCGCGCTTGACTCCGCACTTTGTTTCGCTTTATGTCTTTCTCATTATTATAGTTATTCCTGCACACACAAACTAAAACTCTACTCCGATCTAGACAATTGTTACAACGAGAATCGACATTCCGTTGCCCGGCACGTCATTGGTTGGCGCTTCGTCCGATTCTTCGGCGTATCGTCCTCTCTTGCGGCTTATTGCCCAATCGACGGTTGACCTCCGTAACCCCGATATCCTTTGCGCAATTCCGCTCTCCTTGGCCCGATGCCCGACGTCTGAAGCCTTCTGCCGTCCAATATCCTGACGTGATCTCCTCCGGCGCAACGTCAATTCCTCCTGCGTTAACTGTCTAATCCTGATCGAGTAGACCTGCATCACTCAAAATGCAGTTTAAATTATTAACACATATCAAGTGGTTTCATCATCAAAATACGTGATTCAACAATCTCCCCCTTTTTGATGATGACAACCACTTGATGACGGAGTTAACCTTAACTCCCGGAGTTTAAACAAACTCCCCCTATCAATATGCCATATTGATAGAACCTTGAATTCAAGTAGAATTCAAGTCATTGCAATATTCATCATGAATACTTGCAACACATCACCATGAACATATGCATAAAACTTATGCATCACATGTCATGTCATCAACATACTTCTCCCCCTTTATCATTAACAAAAAGGAGAAGTACCACAATCAAGTATTTGTTATATGGGTTCAACTCATTGCATGAAAAACATAATGTTAAATTTTTATCTTCATGCAATCTAGTAATTTTACAACATTTTAGAACTTGCAAGCTAGCAATTTAGAGATGTTCAAGAAAGCAACTCTTACTTTTTGAAATATGCAAGTTTTATAAGCTAGCAAATTCAAATATATGCAAGTTGGCATATTTGCTTTTCTTGAGATAAGCACGATAGCACATTTTTGTATTTTCTTGATGTTTCATGCTAGCAATTCTCGGTGATGTTCAAGATAGCAATTTTTTTCCTTTTTCTTGAATTGTGCTAGCAATCTATCTCCCCCTTTGTCATTGTCAAAAAGAAGGGAAAAAACCTTTACATCAATTTCTAAATCATGACAAAGGTAAGTATCAATATTATTTGTGCATCATTATATTTTCAATTTAAAACATGCACTATTTCAAAAACCTTATATTTCATTCATGCACGATATTGAATAAATCAATCAACATTATGAGCATATCATACATGATACATCATTTTGGTAATAAATCATAGCATTTATCAATATTTTGATTATGATACCAAGCATTCATTATTTAGAGAATTTATGATGCACATTATATGCATATATCATCACAATAAAAAGTAATTGCGTACATAATTTTAAATCATAAATGTTTCAAATCATCATGGTATTAACTTGTCAAATTTCATTCGACCATTCATAATCATAACTTTTCATTTGTATATATCAAAATAATATCAAGAGTATTTCATGCATTATTTTATATCACCACATAAGGAATATCAAGAAGAAAGTAGTTGGGTGATGCGATAATCATTTCATGAATACAAGAAATTATATAAAAATCATATCATGAAAGATTAGAGTATATGAATACCAAAAGGCATGATTTCTTTTTGAAAAATCTACTCATAAATAATCAAAAGAAAATCTTAGGAGATCGATTAATGAAAAAATCTTGATTCATAAAAAATCTTAATTTGTAAATATCACGGAATCAAGATCATGATTTTGGATAAAACTCATTCAAATTCAAATCATCAAATTCATCAAAATCTCAACATTATTTTCAAGAGATTCAAAATGGTATACATATATTTATCATAAAGCAAATTAATTTTCAATCATCACATAAGGCATTTAAAGAATTTTTGAAACATAGGATAATGATTAATTTAAGCATGTAATATTTCAATCAAATTCAAGTCATGAATACCAATACTTTCATATTGTGACTATCAAATAATGAATACCAAAAGACATTATTTGTGATTCCTATTTTGCAAGATCAAGATTATGATTTAGATAAAACTTATTTAAATCAAATTGTTAACTTGAAATTCATTTAATCAAAATTGAATAACTTCAAGACCAATAAATCATCATGTATAACAATCATCAAGTATGATATAAACTTTTCAAAACGTTTATCATGATAATATCCTTTTAATATCTTAATATTCATCATCAAGTATGATTTCAAAAAGTATGTTCAAGAGAAATCATTAAGACCAAATGCATGAAACACTCATTTATTTTCAAAATATTCATCATTTTCATGAGATTCACAAGATTGGTAAAATAAATTCATTAATCTCAATAGGAAAGAAATTTCATTTCCATTTCATACAATTGATTTCATGTGAGGGTATACAAATCTTTTGTGAAAACATGTATCATCATTTAAACTCGAAACATAAATTTCAACATGAAGCCGTCAAGATCAAACACATCATGATATCACATCTATCATCAAAAGACTATCAAGAAATTCATACATAGATGTACATACACTATGTCATCTTAATATGTCATGAGAATGTCATCTTAATTCATCATAAAAATGAGTAGACCAAAAACATATTAATCTAAAATGAGAGTTTCAAATCAACATTTACTTCAAAAACTCATACATAACATAAAATCATCAAGATACACATGCATGGATTAATCCTAAGCATTATCACATATCATATAATTATCATCCCTAATGTTGCATACATCATTCAATATTTCAAAACATAACATGCATGAAACCTTAGTAATATACGTTTCATGATCAAATTTTTAATTTTTCAAAGATGCTAACAAGATATAATTTTTGAAAATAATTTTTTATTTCATATTCCTACTATCTAAATTAAGCACTCATGAAAAACTTCAAGTAATTTCAAAATAATTTAAGAGAGTTGAGTTACTTACCTTGTAGTCGAAGCCCGTCAAAGCCCAATTCGCCGTTTCACCTTTGGAAGTTCTTGATTCATCCTTGGGTGCCTTCCTTTTCTTTGACCTCTTCCTTCGTTCAAGTTCATTGTTCATTTTAGATTTTTGTTTAATGAACTTATTAAGAGTTAGTGTTCGAAGTTCAAGTTCATCATTGTCCTCATCACTTGAGTCATCGCTCAAGTGGTATTCATTTGTCCGGAGTTTCAAATCCTTCCTATTCTTTGGAAGGTGGTTCAAGTGTTCATTGTGTTCATCATGTGCATTATGCACCATTTCATATGTCATCAATGAGCCGATAATTTCTTCAAGTGGAAAAATATTTAAATCTTTTGTTTCTTGTATTGCCATAACTTTTGATTCCCAAACTTTAGAAAATGATCGTAAAACTTTACTAACAAGTTCAAAATTCGAGAAACATTTGCCAAGAGTTTGTAAATCATTGACGACATCCGTAAAACGGGTGTACATGTCAACAATGGTTTCGCTCGGCTTCATTTGAAAAAGCTCGAAATCATGCATTAAAATGTTAACTTTTGAGTCTTTGACTCTACTAGTTCCCTCGTAAGTGATTTCAAGTGTTCGCCAAATATCAAAAGCCGTTTCGCACGTAGAAATTCGATTGAACTCATTTTTGTCTAATGCACAAAACAAGGCATTCATAGCCTTCGCATTTAAAGCAAAAACCTTCTTCTCCGATTCATTCCATTCGCTCATCGGAAGAGAAGATTTTTGAAATCCGTTTTCAACAATAGTCCAAAGCTCGAAATCCATAGAAATGAGGAAGATCATCATCCGAGTCTTCCAATATGTGTAATCCGACCCATTAAACATGGGTAGATGTGTGATAGAGTGTCCCTCATGCATGCCGGAGTAAGCCATCTCTCTTGGGTATTAAATCAAATATGAGAGTGAGCCTAGCTCTGATACCAATTGTTAGGATCGGAGCGGCACTAAGAGGGGGGGGGGTGAATTAGTGCAGCGGATTAAAACTTCGGTTTTAATAAATCTTTCGTACGATAAGAACAGAACTTGAAAAGCTTAACTTGAAAGCGTATTCTTAAATATGCGCAGCAAAGGTAATAAGGAACTAAAACATGTAAGAAGGTTTGCAGTAATGTAAATAGCAATAATGAAATGCAAACCAAAGATCATGCCAATTTTATAGTGGTTCGGTCAAATGACCTACATCCACTTGCGAGGCCCCTCTTCGATGAGACTCCCATCTTTCACTAGCAAATCTCTTGAAATGGAAGGGCAAATACCCCTCTTACAACCTTTTACAAACAGTTCAACCTCTTACAAATTTTCAACAAGAAAGGAGGAGAACTTTCTAGCAAATTGAAAACTAGACTTGCTAAGACTTTCTAAGACTTTTCTCTCAATCAATTGCTGCTCAAAAGGTTGTGATCTCAGCTGAGATTTGAGGGGTATTTATAGGCCTCAAGAGGATTCAAATTTGGGCTCCAAATTTGAATTCTCGTGGAGTTCCCGATGCTAGCGGCGCCACCGCCTATCAGTTTTTGACCCTGACAGTGCTGGGCGGTGCCACCGTCCAGCTCTCGGGCACTGGGCGGTGCCACCGCCTACAGTGTTTTCAGCCCACTAGTTGGGTTTCAATCTTGCCCCAAACTAGTCCGAACTCGGGCCCAATTGGCCCATACTTGGGTTATAGGATTAATACCTAATCCTAACCCTAATTAACATGCTAACTATGAATTTAAAGACATTTTATAAGCTATTACAAAGTCCATAAGTCAAGACTTCTTCCGGCGAGCTTTCGGCGAACTTTCGGTGGTCTTCCAATAAACTCTCGAAAACCATTCTGCGGACTCCCGGCAAGCTCTTAAATTTCACGATTTGATCTTGGCGAGTTCCAATGAGCTTCTTCGGCAAGCTCCGATCTCTCTCAGTGAGCTCCGCGAACTTCCCACGAACCTTTCGGTGAGCTTCCAAAAAACCCTTCGGCAAGCTCCCTACTCATTCTCGGCTAGTTCCGGCAGCATTCCCGATGAACATTCGGACTTCCGTAGAACTCTCGAACTCCCAATGAATCCTTCACGCTTGACTCCGCACTTTGTTTCGCTTTATGTCTTTCTCATTATCATAGTTATTCCTACACACACAAACTAAAACTCTACTCCGATCTAGACAATTGTTACAACACGAATCGACATTCCGTTGCCCGGCACGTCATTGGTTGGCGCTTCGTCCGATTCTTCAGCGCATCGTCCTCTCTTGCGGCTTGTTGCCCAATCGGCGGTTGACCTCCGCAACCCCGATATCCTTGGCGCAATTCCGCTCTCCTTGGCCCGATGCCCGACGTCCGAAGCCTTCTGTCGTCCAATATCCTAACGTGATCTCCTCCGGCGCAACGTCAATTCCTCCTACGTTAACCGTCTAATCCTGATTGAGTAGACCTGCATCACTCAAAATGCAGTTTAAATTATAAACACATATCAAGTTGTTTCATCATCAAAATACGTAATTCAACAACAACAAGCCTAGGAAGTAGCAAATACATCTTTGTAATTGTAGATTATTATAGTAGATATACTTGGACATACTTCTTGGTACACAAAAGTGATTACTTTATGTATTTTTCTAAGTTTTGTAAACTTGTTCAAAATGAAAAAGGCTTTATGATTTCATCAATTTAGAGTGATTATAGTAGTGAATTTTAAAATAATGATTTCTAAAATTTTTGTGAATCTAATGGATACAATCATAATTTCTCTACTCCGAAAAATCCTCAACAAAATAGAGTAGTAGAAAAAAAATGAGTTTACAAGAAATGGCAAGAATCATATTGAACAAAGATAGTCTGCCCAAATATTTTTGGGCCGAAGCCATTAACACAATATGCTATGTCATGAATATGGTTCTAGTAAGATTATTACTTTCTAAAACTCCTTATGAATTATAGAATAACAAAAAACCCAATGTTTCATATTTTAAAGTTTTTGGTTGTAAATGTTTTAACTTAAATGAAAAATATGCCTTAAGAAAATTTGATGCAAAATCCGATGAAGGCATTTTTCTTAGTTATTTTTCTATTTCAAAAGTCTTTTGCATCTTTAATAAAAGAATCTTGGCCATAGAAGAGTCTATTCATGTTGTCTTTAATGAAGTCTCTGAATTTAAGAAAAATGAGTTTGATGATCTTAATTTGATGCTTTGAATTTAAATGAACCCTCTCCTCCAATTAGCAACTTTGATACATCTTCTTCTGAAACATCCTTACCCAAAGAATGGAAGTATGTAGATGCTTATCCTAAGGAGCTAATCATAGGAGACACATCAAAGAGGATTCAAACTCGTTCTTCTCTAAAAAGTTTTTGTGCTAATGCCGCTTTTCTTTCTCAAATTGAACCAAAATGCATTGACAAAGCCTTGAAATATAATTCATGGGTTATCGCAATACAAGAAGAGTTTAACCAATTTGAGAGAAACGAGGTGTGGAAACTTATTCCGAGGCCAAATGACCATTTAATTATTAGTACTAAATGAGTCTTTAGAAACAAACAAAATGAATTTGGTATCGTGGTTAGAAATAAGGCAAGATTAGTAGCCAAGGGTTTTAACTAAGAAGAAGGTATCGATTATGAAGAAACCTTCGCTCCTATGGTAAGATTAGAAGCTATAAGGATGCTCCTTGCCTATGCTAGTAGTAATAATTTTAAATTATTTCAAATGGATGTTAAAAGTGCTTTCTTAAATGACTTTATTTTCGAAGAAGTGCATGTTGAACAACCAGAGAACTCTTTTTTTTTAATCATATGTTTAAGTTAACGAAAGCTCTCTATGGATTAAAACAAGCCTTGAGGGCTTGGTATGAAAGACTTAGCTCCTTTCTTATTCAAATTGACATTCTTGTTATTTAAATTTTATACAAATGTTATTCAAATTGACATTCTATGGATTAAAACAAGCCTTGAGGGCTTGTTATTCGATACTATATTGTTTATTAAAAATTTTGAAAATGACATTCTTGTTATTCAAATTTATATTGTTGATATTATTTTTAGTTCTACAAACGAATCCTTATGCGAATCATTTGCTAAGAGTATAAGTCAAGAGTTTGAGATAAGTTTAATGAGGGAACTAACTTTCTTTTTAGGCTTACAAATCAAACAAGTTAGTGATGATATTTTTCTTAGTCAAACCAAATATGCATTCGAATTGCATAAATGGTTTAATATGGATGATTTAAAAGCTATGAATACTCCTATGAGTACCTCCATTAAGTTAGACATGGACAAAAGTAGAGAAAGATTTGATCAAAATACTTATAAGAGTATGATACGAAGTTTACTATACCGCAACTAGACTGGACATCATGTTTAGCGTAAGACTTTGTGCTAGATTTCAATAAAATCCTAAGCTATCTCATCTTAAAGCCATTAAAAGAATTCTTAGATATCTTAAAGAAACCCCTAATCTAGGATTATGGTATCCAAAATCCGAAGACTTTGAATTAATTGCTTATGCTGATGCATATTTTGCTGGGTGTAGAGAAGATAGAAAAAGCACATCTAGAATATGTCAATTCTTAGGTCATGCACTTGTTTCTTGGTCTTCCAAGAAACAAAACTCAGTTGCATTATCCACAACCGAAGCTAAGTATATAGTAGTTGGTGCATGTTGTGCACAAGTTGTATAGATGAAAAATACATTCGAAGATTATAGAATTCACCTTAAGAATATTCCCATAAAATGTGATAACACAAGTATAATATGTTTAATAAAAATCCTATTCAACACTCTAGAACTAAACATATTGACATTAGGCATCATTTTATTAGAGATCATGTTAATAATTATGATATATCTTTAGAGTTTATTGATACGAAACATTAATTAGCCGATATCTTTACAAAATCGCTAAATGAAGAACAATTTGATTTTATAAAAAGAGAGTTAGGGATGTTAAATTATCCGAATGCATGAGTTTGTTGAATATCTTTTTTGGACTTTCTCGATTTTTTTGAAAAAGCCTTTATGAAATCTGGAATATCAATTTACTTGGTATCAAATTTGTTACCTACCTTTGCTCCATTACTTAATGATTTTTTATACACTTAGTCCCTTCACTCATGGATTTCATTGACAAATATATCTCTCATGAATTTCATTCGTGGATTTTTTATTCTTCATTTGATGCTCCTTTCCTATGAATTCTTCTTCACTCTTCTCATGAAAGAAGAAATTTTATGGATTTTTAGTATTTGATGATCATTTGCAAGAATAAAGATTTCCTTTTGTATGGACATCTTGATCCTTTTAATGAATCTTTTCTCTTTGTTAAAATAAAAGCTTGATATGATGATACTCATTCATTGTTTTGGATTTGACTTGGTTCAAATCCTTTCATGAATTTGGTTCTTGATGAATTCCTCCTTTACTATTCTTCCTCTTCTTCTTATCCTTATGGCAAAGGAAGAAAGAAACCTCCACATCTCAAGAAGAACCAAAAAACTTTTGCGCATCTAAAGTAAAAATATTAGCTTATCCAAAAAGTAGTTATCATGCAAAGTTTTTGCTTAACTTCTCATTTTTGCTAACTTGGATAAATTGGTGTTGAACTTACTTGAATAGTTTTTTTTAAACACTTACCTTGTCGAATGATTTCCTTTTTGTCAATGACAAAGGGGGAGAAATGTGGCAAATTGATGATAATGTAAAAAGAATCGTATCGTAAATGCTTGAATGTATTGCGAATGCTTGAAATATGACTAGTTTCGTCAAATACAATGTGAAAAATGAATCATATCGTAAATGCTTGAATGTATTGAGAATGTTTGAAATATGACTAGTTTCGTCAAATACATCACAAATACTTAAAAAATATCAAAATGTATGATTGATTTCTATTGTAATGTGGCATGGATACTTGAAATTGTTTATTCTTAAAATCATGCTTGATTTCATATCAAAATAATAAATGTCTATCATTATGATGAGGTATCGAATTTATCATGCTCTTTACAATTGATATCATACCTTAGAATGATGAATTGTCATCTTTTATTGAAAATTAAATCTTGTTAAATTTCATATTTGAAATTTGTATCGTACTTGAAAATGATGATTGTCTATCATCATTCTCTATTGGACTTAAGAATGGATGTCATGCCTTGACATCATTTGTATTATGATAAATACGTGATATCATATTTTGAGATGGTAAATCATGATTGGTATCATTATGTGCATATCGATAAGTTTAAATGCATATAACTTATCGGTTTGATGCTTGAATTCAAAGGTCTTGAATTCAAGAATGTCTTTTCTCAAGTATGGCATATAGATAGGGGGAGTTAAGGTTAACTATGTCATCAATTGATTATCATCATAAAAAAGGGGAAGATTATTGAATCTCAAATTTCGATGATAAAATCAATTGGTAAATTATTTAATCAAATTATATATTGAGAAATGTGTGTAGAATTAACTATGATAGCGATCAAGGCATAAAGCAAAACGAAGTACCAAAGTCAAGTTCGAGATTTCGTTGAGAGTTTGAGAGTTCATCGGAAGTCCGGAGGTTCGTCGGAAATGTTGTCGTAATTGATTGAGAAGAAGCTCGTCGGAACTCGCCAAGAAGATCATCGGGAAGTCTAGGAGCTTATCGGAAGTCCACTAGAAGATTGCCAAGAAATCATTAGAAATCTGTTGAAAGATCGTCGGAAGCTTATCGGAAGATACCTAGACTTACCAAGCTTGTTTCATTTAGTGTATGACTTAAAAATCACATAATTAGGATTACGTTAGGGAGATAATCCCACTAACTTAGGAGCCAATTGGGCTCATAATTGGATTGGTTTGGGCTCGATTCAAGGCCCAACTAGGTTGTTGGACCTTGTCTGGCGGTGGCACCACCAGACTAGGGCGGTGGAACCGCCTAGGGAATGGTCTCCCAGGTGGTTTGGGTGGTAGTACCGCAGGCAGTTATTACCTGCCAGGCAGTGGTACCGCCTATAGTTATTACCTACCAAGTGGTGGTACCGCCAGAGCTTAATATCCGAGACTTTATCAAGCGATGGTCCCACTAGACTTGGCAATGGTACCGTCTAGTACTAGCAATGGTACCACCAATACCCTAGAAATCGGGTATGATATATTTTTTAGCTCCAATTTTGAAGTCATTGGGGCCTATAAATACCCCACCATTTTTTTGTATGAAAATGTAACAAAGTACAATCAAAGTGTGAAAAAAACTCGAAGTGTTGGGGTGTTAAAAGTGTTGTAATAGTGAGAAGAGTCTTCCTCCTCCCTCTCTTTAGCTTTGTAATCATCTAATAAGAGGTGCGAGGCTTGTAAGGGTTATCTCCTAAACCCGTGAAAAAGAGAAAGCACTGTAAAGAGGTGGTTGGTCTTTACCTATTGAAGAAGGAATATTAATGGACGCTAGTAACCTCAATAGAGGAGGAATCAGAAGTTGATGTAGGTCAGAATGATCGAACCGCTATAAATTTCGGTGTGTTCATTCCTTACTGCTTAATGTCTTTACTGCATTCAACTTTACTTTATTATAAATTGTTTAATCTCCTCTTCTCTACTCATTTAAGAAAAACAAAATGATTTTCGTCAAAATCAAATTTTATCGTACGAAGATTTTCAAACTGACATAATTTTTCCGCTGCACTAATTCACCCCTCCCCTTTCATTACCGCTCTTGATCTTAACAATAAGAGGTGTGAGAGTTTTTATAAAAAGAAATTATGAAGTTTATCCCCTAAGTTTAAAAAAAGGAGAAAGTTAAAAAAAAATAATTAATCTTAGCCAATTGGAAATAAGATCGGTATTGAAAGTCGATAGTCTCAATAGAAGAGGAATTATAGATGTAGGTTGAAAAGATTAAACCATTATAAATTGATTTGCCTCTCCTTACTTGCTCTTTATCTATAACTTAGTTTTATTTTCTTTACTCATAACTTGAACATGAAATATATTAATTTTTTTATTAAATTAGTTTTCAAAATATATTAATTTTTTGATTGAGTTTAGATCCCCCCTCCCCGTTAAGGTCCTAATATAAACTCTTTTTTAAAATTATCAGTTTTTTTTTATCACAAGCATCATTCAAATTTGAACCATAATAATATAAAGATAAGAAAAAAATTATCAGTTCTTTTGTCACAAGCATCATTCAATAAATAAATCAAAATTTGGACCATAATAATATAAAAATAAGAAAAAAAACATCATCTGATACCCCTAGTTTTAATAAATATTAAGAAAGTAAATCATTAATGAAACAAACAAAGGAAAGAGTCATAATGTAAGTCTTGATCCATTGAATAAACTTACTAAGTTAGTCATATCAATCACCTTAACAATCACCTCTCTAGTCTATCATAAATTTTTTAAAAATCAAATTTAATAAGAATATAATATATTTTTAATTTGAAATTAAATATTAAATGAGTAACTCTTTAGGTAATCAAGATATTATTATCAATTCGAGATAAAATCAAACTATTCTCTAAAGACAAGAGAATTTAAAGTAATCTTCAGTCTATTAGCTAACACCTTGATTAATATAGTTATATTTGATTTTGAATATTATAAAATAATCACTATTATTCTCAATGCCATAAATGTATATGTAAAAACTAGACTTGCTGGTGGCTTTTGTTTTTCGATCTCAAAATGAAAACAACTTTATAAATATATATACTATTTCCCTTGTTATATTATATTTAACATTAGGATAGAGAAAAGGAATGAATGGAAGACAATTGTGCATGGTAGTAGATCATATATATCTAACTTCAAATCTTCAGCTCCATAACTAGATCATATATATCCAACTTTTAAATGTAAATATAGCATTCCATTATGTATGGTAGTAGTTAACACACCACCTAATATATAATTTTTATTCTACGTTTTCTCAAAATAGTCCCAAAAATTATATTTTGATAAGTATATTTAGTCCGATTGAGGAGTAGATAAGACTCTGTGGGATCAACCCACACGACTAATTTCTTGTGCACTCTTATGCTAGGACTCTGGATAATAAATAATAATTTATTAGCTGATGGGCCCAATCAACCTCACTAGGGATGGATTTAAGGATACTTGGGCTCTAATTATGTCATGTGTGCATTACCTACTCTCAACCTTTACTAGTCTATGTACAATGAAACGCAAGTTGATTTGATGTAGAATGAGATTATTCTGAGAGATCTCCATTTGAACTTTCTCATCTTCGTGTCAAAACGTGGCACGATTCCTAAGTGCTGACTTGTTCATTGCGAGTCTTCACGATCCATTCATGGGAGGTGCACATTGTTGTCGAGGGGCCATAAATACAATTAAACTATATCCAGTGGTAAATTATCACGTTTATGTTATAAGTTTTGACTCGGTTATCCAAATGCTTGGTTAGACAGCATCACCTGTTGTTAATTACCTGAGAAGTCAAACCAGTTATGTATCTGATGACACTCATTCATGTTTACCAATAGAGATCTCGGAACTCAAAGTTTTTTATTTCTATTTATTCGAAATAAATGCATGATTTTCAGATTAGTTTGAAACTAAGATAAACAATTTTGTAAAAATGGAGGGTCATGTTTGAATCATCGATAGCTAAATATTAATAAAATATAGAGATTGATGAAAATATTATTTATAGAATAAAAATATAATTATTAAAATGATGAGAGAGATCAAGAATCTTATTGATCATTAAATACTCTTGAGATTAAAAAAATATAAAATAATTATTGAACTAGTAATGATTTATATATTTAAGTGTTGCACATAATTAGATTATTGAGGTGGATGTATGAAACAACTAAGAAAGATATAAAAAAGTTATTATTATTTGTGAATAATTAGGCATCGCTTTTGATAGAGAATGAAATGATAGTCATTTAAAATGATATAGATATGTACTAAAAAAACATACAATGATTTAAAAAATAAAATTATTACTATTAGTGATATAAAGAGAGATAGAGAAAGACGTGAAAATATATTAATAAATATATATAATTAAAAACTTTAAGTATTCTTAACTTAACTCAACATATAATGTTTTATACATCTCAATAGTTAAAAGATCAACCTAATTGATCCATTACCTACAACTTGTTGTTTTGTTATATTATTAGATGGAGGAAACCTCATTGACACTTTCTTATGCAGGGGAGAATTTGCATTGATTAGGGAGTAATATATATGTTCCCTGGTTCTGTAAAGATCATAACCTGTCGTTGACTTCCACACACCTCACAACTTGCATAGAACGACATCAATCAATGTCGAAGGATATGTTTGTGTGTGGCACGTTTTAAAGAGCGGCAACCTGCACTCCGTGTTTCACGTAGCCTACAGCGAGAAGGGTTTACAAAATTTTAGATAGAAAATGACGTACGGTCAAATCTTTGCAAAGAACACTAGAGAATATTAAATGGATTTTAGGTTTTTTTTTGCTTTGGCGCACGACAAAACATGTTTTGAATGCGTACACACGCAAAAAAGAAAAAGACTGAGTTTAATGAACCATATCCAAAAAAAATATGATGTTCATGTTTAAGAAAATAATATAATATTCTCGGTCTGACTAAAGAAGATTCGAGAAAATGTTTACCCCAATAATTATTTTCAACCAAATTATATTGACCACTGCAATTAAACCACCATCACATGCAAGATTTCTTAATCACTGCTAGTTTATGCATCATTGACTACGAGCCAAAATAATCACAGCTACGTGTAGATTTGTGTTGCGAGAATTACGGCGTTGATGACTAATTCGTCTTGTTCTTTTCAGTCCAACCGTTGATAGGTAGAGAGATTTTTCCGTTTTGTGGTTGAGAGGGGATAGGAGTTAATGATTTGATTCGGCAACGCATATAGTCAATTCTTTGACTCTATCTCCTTGTGTTTCACTTCTAGTATATGCATCATTGACTACGAGCCAAAAGAATCACAGCTACGTGTAGATTTGTCTTGCGAGAATTACGGCGTTGATGACTAATTGGCGTCTTGTTCTTTTCAGTCCAACCGTTGACAGGTAGAGAGGTTTTACCGTTTTGTGATTGAGAGGGGATAGGAGTTAATGATTTGATTCGGCAACGCATACAGTCAATTCTTTGACTCTATCTCCTCGTGTAACACGATCGGCAGCACTTTGAGGAATGCTAAGTCAGATCTCACGGCCAATGCTTCTCCTCCCCCTGTCATAAACCTGATGGTGTTCGACCAAAGTTCCCAAGGTAAACTCCCCCAGTCTTTGGCCCAATTCATGTTTTGTTCGTGTCGTTGTTGAGATTCCAAATTGTTCTCTTCCTGGTAGTGTATATTCTACTGGAGATCAATTGACTGCTGAAGAATGTTGAATTCTGAGATGACATAAAACAAATCTGGAACAAGCAAATTGAAGGTATGGAAATAAAGGACATATCATCATGTGGTGGAACGAGGTGTTGTGGCAAGCTTCATTCCATCTTGGTAAAGATGACGATTGCTCATCAGCTTTCTCATACCTGTTTAGTTCAAGAGTGCACTGCATGCCTTGCTACGAAGAACAACCTAGCTGTCAATACAAGATTCTTATGCACGAAATGGAAGTGGATTTGACAGGAAAATTGTCCCTTGAATCAAATATTTGACCTATGATCTTGTAAGGCCAGACATTAATATTTTTGTCTTCTCTGTTATCTTCTTTATTTATTGAAAGTAGCATCTTCCGAGATATTTAAAGCAACCAAATGCCACCAGATTTGCATGCAAAACATATTTGATGGGCCAAAACTCATCCTCTCTCACAAATCAATATCACTGATGGATGTTGGTGGTCTGTATGCCTTTACGTGTAGATCTTCCATATGATTCTGTTGATCTCGATCGACAACGGCAAGCATATCTAATCTCATTGACTAATTTACGACAACATTTTCCTCTTTGTTTTATGAACTTAGAAGTGTCCTATTTTGGAATATTAAGGATCCGAAAGGCCACTTCCTCGCCAAAAGGCATTAGTGAATTCTTCGGAAAAGATAATCTTATAATGGGCGGGGATTGAATTATTATTTGGCTTCTAAATGATTGATTACATTAGTCTTTAAATTAGTCATCGCTGAAAATTTAAAAATCATGATTATATTACTATTATATAAAAATTTTTAATATTAAAAATTAAAATTAAATTGGAACCATTGAAGTAATTATCATTTTTAGATAGAAAAAATACTATCGTGCTATTACAAAATATCTTCGGTAGTTTGACAATTAAGTTAACCATACCTAGTTTCAATATAAAATTTTACGATTATAAAGCTTGATTTGCAGTATAAAAATATATCATAAATTTACTATCCAATGTTAATAATGCAATAAGTAATTATTTTATATTTTTTAAAGAAATTATCTCTCTAGCTAACATTGATATAAATTCTAAAATTGACTTCGTACTATCGAGATAATTTACAAAATTAATATTTGAATATCCCACTTCAATCTGATATGATCTTTTGTATATAAGTATATAATTTTTCGCCCTTAGTATATACCTCATTACTTTCTTATAGCTTTCTAATATTTTATTTATGGGTTGATTTGGTATCTACTCAGCATTCTAACTAAAAAACTAATTTTTGATCTTATATATGCTTAAGCATATAATAGACTTCTAACTATATATGCAAAAGAAATATTCTTTACTTGTCATTTTTAAGTCATTCTTAGGACACTAGTTTTGATTAAATCTTTCATCTCTAGTAATAAGTATATTATTAGTTGAACAAAGTACACACTAAATCTCTCTGAGATTCAATTAATATATTATTTATGAGATAGTCCTAGTAATCCTTGAAATTTATTCTTGAATATCTCAATACCAATAACATATATTACCTCCTTCGTATCAATTATCTTAAAATTCTTAATGAGAAATATTTTGATTTTATGTAATAAACCAAGATCACTACTAATAAGCAAAATATCATCAATATATAAGACTAATATAATAAACTTCCTCTCATTGACCTTTAAATATATATATTGATTAACAGTATTTTTCTTATATATGAAGTGTTAGTTATAAGTGTCTTGCAAGTCAATCATATGAGTGATAGCACATGTGATATGATATGTATTCCTTTTTACTTCTTATATTATTTAATATTTTATCACTTTATATTGCTTGATATATATTATGATATCCATAGATCGATGCAATGGGAATTGGATCGTGATGAGATCACGATAATGAGATTGATTCACCTTTAAATAAAGACTCTAAATAATTCCGATCATAAGTTACTCAAGAGGGACATTGAGATAACTAGATGGATTGGTGTAATATATACTTGTTCATATGATGAAGGTGATTGGTCTCATAGCTGCTCATTTGGGGACACTAGAGATATAATGTATGTGCTCATTAGAGAATAAGTTCACTAATTGATCCGCTCACAGAATATTGAATGGTTGATGATGCCTTATTGCTAGACAATGATTCCGTCATCTCAATGGTGTATCTAGTCTTTAGACTTAAGATATCAAGGATATCCTGTATGAATACTCCACTCTTTAATACCAGATTTATAGGTTTGAAAGTTTCAGATCAAACATAATCGATCATCGAGACTGGCAGCTAACCTTACGATAGCTATTAAGTGTTGATAGAGGATCATTCGCTAGAGTAATATCTCATATATTCTTACTCAAATAAATCCCTAGCTAGGGTCATTCGGATTGAGAGAGAAAGAGTTCTCTGAGAGAGTCTGATTAGAGCGAGACTCGAGTAGAAACTATATAGGCCTGATAGCACCATGTCTAGTATATAGTCTCTAGGATATTAGATGAATGTGAGACTATAGATACATGGTAACTAAAGATAGATAGGTCTAAAGGATTGGATTCCCTTGTATTATCTGAGGACTACGGTGTAGTGGCTTAGTATGTTTGTTGTCGATGAGTCGAGTGAATTATTATAGAGATAATAATTCATTGAGTTAGAAGGAATTCTGACAGATATGACTTATGACCAACCGATATTGGGCCTAGAGAGTCACAAACAAATGCTAAGTGTTGCGACAAGTAGAGATTTAGATATGAGATATCCGTTGGAGCCCCTATCTTATTAGATATCCAATAAGCACATGAATTATTGGATCTTATAGATGAGATCCAATAAGAATCAATGAGAGATTATTGGATAGAGACCCACTAATCTAAGAGGCTTGGGTAGTTAGTGCTAGTCATAAGTGCTCTACAAGCCAATCACGTGAGTGATAACACGTGTAAGATGACACACACTCTTTTTGTTTATTATCACTTTATATTACTTGATACATAAATATATTATGATGTTCATAGATCTATGCAATGGGAATTGTATTGTGATAAGATTATGACAATGAGATCGATTTGCCTTTAAACAATGACCCTGAATAATCCTGATCATATGATACTTGAGAGAGACATCGAGATAACCGGATAGACTAATATACTGTATATCTATCTATATAATGAAGGTGGCTAATCTCATAACTATTTATATGAGCATACTAGGGATATAGTGTAGGTGCTCATTGGAGAATGATTTTACTGATTGATTCGCTCATAGAATACTGGATGGTTAATGATGCCTAACTGTCAGATAGTGATTCTATTATCCTAGTGGTGTCTCTGGTCCTTAGACTTAAGATACCAAGGATGTCCTGTATGATTTCTCCACTCTTTGATACCAGACTTATAGGCTTAAAAGTTTCAAATCTTGCACAACTAGTTATCAGGAGTGACAACCAACTTTACAAGGGCTATTGAATGTCGATAGAGGATCATACGCTCTCATATCATGAGAGAAATATCCTATGTATACTTGCTCAGACAAATCCTTAGCTAGGATCATTCGAATTAAGAGAGGAAGAGTTCTAGGGGATAATCTGATTAAAGTGAGACTCGAGTAGAAACCGTATGGGCCTAACAGCACCATGCTCGGTATACGGTCTCTGGGGAATTAGATGGATAAGGGATTATAGATATATGGTACTAAGGATAGATATGTCCAATGAATTAGATTCTCTTATATCGTTTAGGGATTGCGACGTAATGACCTAGTACATCCATAGTCGATAAGTCGAGTGAATTATTATGGAGATAATAATTCATTGAGCCAGAAGAAGTTTTGATATGTATGACTCACAACTAGTTTGATATAGGGCCTAGATGGCCACACATATACGGTAAGTAATGCGATGAGTAGAGGTCACACACAAAAAGGGTCACACAATAATTCAAGTTCTGATAGGTATGACTCACATCTAGTTCAATATTGGGTCTAAAGGGTCACACACATACGACCTAGAGGGTCACACACATATGGTCATACATAGATATCTGATGGAGCCCCTTTCTTATTGGATATCCAATAAGCTCTTGAATTATTGGATCCTATAGATGAGATCCAATAAGAGCCAATGAGAGATTATTGAATAGAGACCCACTAATATAAGAAGAGGCTTGGATAGTTGGATGGAGATCCAATATCCAATATGGTAAGATCTATTATGACTAAGTTAATAGGGTACCTCTATAAATAGGAGGCAACCAAAGGGCCATGGGCTAGGTTCTTTTTGGCTACCACCTCCTATTCTCCTCTCTCCCTCACCTTCTTAACAAGTAGTCCCTATTTGGAGTATGTGGATAACAAGAAGGGGTAGTCCCTTCTTGATTACATGGTGCGCGCTATAAGGATGATTATATAGTGATTTGAGAAGCATTTTCACAGCTCCTGCCATGTGGATCACTACTAAAGAGGAGGACAATTTACCTCTTTCATCCTCTCCCACATATCTATAGAAATTTAGGGATATACGATCTCCCTAGGTAATATAATCTCTCATGCATGCGTAGTTTTTGGTTTTATAGATTTTTGTACACTAATCCTTGCATGATGATAAAACCTTATTTTTCTATAGGAAATTCTAGGATTTTATTTTTTATTCTTCACAACATATGTAATATAGTCCTAGATTTTTCAATAGTGGTATCAAAGCCAGGTTGCTCATATAGAAGATTAGTTTCTAGACTATGTGTTGTGTTCAATTATATAAAAATTATTTTGTGTGGTTGCTATGATTTTCTTCATAGTTTTCAAATCTATGCTGCACCTTTTTTAACTATTGAGAGGTGTTTTAAAGAAGTATTTTAACTTCAAAATTATTGATGCAAAAAGGGTAGAAAGGGCAATAACTGTTACTGCCCTACAATTTGGCTGAAGGCTACTTTTAGCCTTGGCCAAGAGCACATCTTGTTGCGCTCAGCCTAGCCAAAAGTAAGGAGGCCGAGAGTTGCAAGAGAGTTCTTGGCCTGTAGATTGGTAGCCCCTACAACTAGGTTTCCTAGCTCTAAGGGGCACCACAAGAGTTTAGGGTTTCCTAACTGCTCAAATTCCCCTAGTATCCAGGACTTTTAGCCTCATAGAGCAAGGTGGCGACTAGGGTTTCCTAGCTGCCCATGCTCACCCTACATCTAGGTATCCCTAGCTACAAAGGCAACCTTGGGGGCTAGGGAATCTTGGCCGCCTAAGGTAGTCCTACGACCAAGGTTTTCTGAGCGTAGGGATAACCCTAGCAGCCAGGGTTTCCTAGTCGCATGAGGTACCCTAGGGTGGGGTACCTCATGCTAGTCATAGGTGCATTGCAAGCTAATCACGTGAATGATGACATGTGTGATATGA
This sequence comes from Musa acuminata AAA Group, assembly GCF_036884655.1. Classification (NCBI taxonomy): domain Eukaryota; kingdom Viridiplantae; phylum Streptophyta; class Magnoliopsida; order Zingiberales; family Musaceae; genus Musa; species Musa acuminata. The sequence continues at coordinate 41,113,579 of NC_088346.1, read as the reverse complement.
TATGCACTCTTTTTTGCTTATTATATTATTTGACATTTTATCACTTTATATTGCTTGATGCATACATATATTATGATGTTCATGGATCTATGCAATGAGAATCAGATCGTGATGAGATCATGATAATAAGATTGATTCATTTTTAAACATAGATCTTAAATAATCTTGGTTATAAGTTAGACGAGAGGGACATCAAAATAATTGAATAGATTGGTATACTATATATCCGTCCATATAATTGAAATAACTGATCTCATAACTACTTGTGTGGGGATACTAGGGATACAATGCATGTGTTTATTAGAGAATGAGTTTATTGATTGATCCGCTTATGAAATGCTAGATGGTTGTTGATGCCTTATTGCCCGATAGTGATTTTGTCATCTCAGTGGTGTATCTAGTTCTTAGACTTAAGACACCAAGGATAAGCTACATGAGTACTCCACTATTTGATATTGGATTTATAGGTCTGCAAGTTTTAGATTTAACACAATTGATCATCGGGACTAATAGCCAACCTTACAAGGGCTATTAAGTATCATTCGGATTGAGAGAGAAAGAGTTCTCTAGGAGAATCCGATTAGAGCAAGACTTGAGTAGAAACTAAATGTGCTTGATAGCACCATGCCCGGTATATGGTCTCTAAGATATTAGATGGATGAGAAACTATAGATACATAATAACTGAGGATTGATAGGTCCAAAGGATTGGATTCCCCTATGTAGTATAGGGACTATGGCATAATGGCCTAATACGTCCGTAGTTGATAAATTGAGGGAATTATTATAGAGATAATAATTCACTGAGCCAGAAGGAGTTCTGACATATATGACTTACAGCTAGCTCGATATTAGGCCTAGAGGGTAGCACACATATGATAGGTATTGTGACGAGTAGATGTTCGGATATAAGATATATATTGGAGCCCCTATCTTATTAGATATCCAATAAGTCCCTAAATTATTGAATCATATATATGAGATCCAATAAGAGCCAATGAGAGAATATTGGGTAGAGACCCACTAATTTAAGAAGCTTAAGTAGTTGGATAGAAATTCAATATCCAATATAACAGAATACATTATGATTAAGTTAAAAAGGAGCTTCTATAAATAGGAGAAAACCAAAGAGTCATAAGCTAGATTACTTTTAGCTGTCATCTCCTATTCTCCTCTCTCCCTCTCCTTCTCAACCTATAGTCCCTAATTGAGGCATGTGGACAACAAGAAGGGCAGCCCCTTCTTGATTGCATGGTGCACACTGTGAGCAGGATTGTGCAATAATTTGAGGAGTATCTTCGTAGTGCAATAATTTGAGGAGTATCTTCGTAGCCCCTACTGTATAGATCACTACTAGAAAGGAGGATAATTGACATCTTTCATTCCCTCCCATAGATTTATAGGAATTCAGAGATATATAATTTCCTTAAATAACACAATCTCCTTTATATATGTAATTTTTTTGTTTTTACGAGTTTTACACATAAATCTTTGTACGATGATAAAACCTTATTTTCTATAAAAAAATTCTGAGATTTTATTTTCTTTTCTTTTAGTGCGCATGTGATATCAGCTCAGATTTTCCAACATGAAGTAATAATATTATATAATTTTATATATCATTATCTAGAAGCTTGTTTAAAGTCATAAATATTTTTTTTAAATTTGCAAGCCCAACTTACTTTTCTCTTTTACGTGAATCCTTCGAATTGTTCCATAAATATTCTCTTATTTAGGTCCCTATTTAGAAATATTATTTTCATATGATATAACTTAAGATCATAATGAACTATTAACAGCATGATGATCCGCAATGAATCCTTTTTAAAAACTATAGAAAATATCTCATTATAATTGATGTTTTCCTTTTAAGAAAATCCTTTGACCACAACATTGACTTTATATCATTTGATATTAACTTTTGAGTATGTTAAGTCTTTAAAACTCATTTATAATAGATTTTTTTATAGTTATTGGGTGATCTACTGATTTCTCAGACATCATTCTGATCCATCAAGTTTAACTATTTTTTTATCACACCATATCACTTTCTAAAATTACTACTATATATAGCTTATGAAAACAATAAGAGGTCCCTTTTGATCCCTATATCAAAATCTATTTCTTATAGATATACCATATAATTATTAAAAAAATAAGTTTTCTTTCCCATTAAGATCTTCTCAAAGTTGTTGGTTGTGGTTGTTCTATTGGTTGTGGTTGTTCTACGAGATCACTAGTGATGACATCAACATCACATAAAAATTTATCAATGTTATTTTATTATTCATCTTTATTAACTCTTTTAGTGATTTGAAGAATAACAATTTCTTGATTAGGAAATAAAAAAGTAATATCAACCTATATCTCCTTGATATCAAAATTGATCCTTTTGGATTTTTTACTCCCATAAAATTTATTAATTTTTGAGAATCTTACATTACCATAATGACCATCCTCGTACTATGATTAGAACAATAAAATCTATATCTTTTTGATTTTTCTAGATAACCAATAAAATATCCACAAGAGTATAATTTCACCTTTTAATAATGTCATTCTACTATAACATATATGATAAGTCATACAAAGTATAAATATCTCATTTTTTTTAAGAATATAGCAAAATAACTAGTATTATGATCGAATTTATTATATTTGTTATAAAATTTCCCTCCTTGTATGCTTGTTGTAGGCAGTAATAAAGTATTTATGTTACTTATAATTGTCATTCTTATAAATATTAAATTGACCTATTAGATATATCTCAAGCATTCATTTTATTAACTTATTTCCAAGTGATTCTATCAATCAAGTCTAGGAGCCTTATAATAAGCAATGTTAAGGCAAAATCTAATACACTTAGTATGAACTATTCTTTAACTATTCTGAATAAAATGAACTAGAGAATATAAGAATACTACAAGCATGAGTGTTTGGAAGAAAATACCACTATAAAATATAATATAATATTTATACTTTAAGTTTTTAAAATATAATGAACTATAAATATTATCCATATTTCATCTCAAATATTAACATATCTAGTATTTACTCAAAATTATTTATGGAAGACTAATATTAATCTTGTCGAACAATGTTACTATCTTTTGGTATACAACCATAAAATATAAGATATCCAAAATAGTATTATCCTATCATATCACATAATTATTTAAGGTTCAGTTTCTTTGGGATTGTCTAAATATACTAATTATATGCATCATTATGAATATTTTTTTAATATCATTTAGGACTAATTCTTTAGTATAATTTTATAAATATTTGATATAGACTACTTTGGTGGCTACAAAACTAATATAATAATTTAAAATATCTTATAGTTGATAAAATATTTATTATAATTTATGGCCCATAAGTTTGCCAACCACTTTGACAATTACCAATATGATAAAATTTATGGATATAGGTTACACATGGTATTCACTTACTATCTTTTAATCTAATTTATGTCAGAATAATTAAATAATAATGATAATTATTAAACATTAATCAACATCAATATAAATATAACTCATATGATAATTGTAATTAGGATAAAATATAAATTACGCTTTAATATAAAAAAATAAATATTATTTTATAATCTTAAAACTATATATATGAATAACTAAAGAAATACCCAATAATAATAATTGGAATTTAATCATCACTTGTGAAAATATGTTATATAAGCAAATAATAAATGAAAATTATTATTTATAGTTTTTATTTTGTATAAAATTCTAAATTAGACTAGTTAACCCTATTTAATTAGGTAGGCTCAAAATTGGACTAAATATTAGCCCAATTAATTCAGTCAAAAACTAAAATTGATTAAAGTAAAAAATTAATCAAAATTTGACTTTTCCTAAAGTCAATCAAATCGAATATAAATCTAATAATGTAATCAAAATATAATAATGATCAGATTCAATCAAAATATTTGATTAAAATAAATCATATTAGTCAATTTTATAATTAAGGACATAAATTAATTTTTTTTAAATTTTAAGGGTTAAAATTATAATTTTCCTTAAGATATTTAACAGAAATATATAGTTTGGATAGAACTATGAAAAGTTTATAAATTAAGACTAAACGAATCTATAAAGGCAAAACTATATTTTTTTACAATCATTGTATGAGGTATGCAACTATCACGGTGTGCGACCGTAGCTTGTGTGCCAACTATGGCCATTGGTTTAGGTGACAATTGTCTATACACTATCGACTAACAACCTCATTAGTCATTGTGTTGTGCTGTGCCATCGTGTCCATGAAAATGCACATGCATTGCCCAACAACCCATATGATCACCATGGCATGTAGTTGTGCCTATGCTTCCACCTATATAACTGTTGGCCTTCAACGTCTAATTAGCACTAATCACAGCTAACAAATGCCATTGTTGCCATATTGCTGCAACTGTTGCAACAATTGTAATTGACAACACTATTGCAATTGTTGCACATAACAACACTACTATCATGTTATAGTAGCGGCACTGTTGCAATTACCTATGGTTGCTACAAGACTACTACACATAAGTAGCCATGCATGTAATCATCCACGTGCTAGTCATAGATGCCTTGCAAATTAATCACATGAGTGATGACACATGTGATATGAAATACATTCTTTCTGTTTATTATATTATTTGGTATTTTATCACTTTATATTGCTTGTTATATGAATATATTATGATGTCCATGGATTTGTGCAATGGAAATCATATTATGATGAGATCACGATAATGAGACCGATTCACCTTTAAACACAGATCCTAAATAATCCTAGTCATAGGTTGCTCGAGAGGAACATCGAGATAACTAGACAAACTAGTATATTGTATACCCATACATATGATAAAGGTGGTTGGTCTTATAGCTGCTCGTGTGGGGACACTAAGGATATAGTACAGGTGCTCATTAGAGAATAAGTTCATTGAGTAATCCGCTCATGGAATACTAGATGGTTGATGATGCCTCATTGTCAGACAGTAATTCCATTGTCCTAGTGGTATACCTGGTCCTTAGACTTAAGATACTTAGAATATTCTGTATGAGTACTCCACTCTTTGATGCTAGACTTATAGGTTTGAAAGTTTCAAATTTAGCACAACCGGTCGTTAGAAGTAGTAGCTAACTTTACGAGGGCTATTGAGTGTTGATAGATAATTATACACTCTCGGTGTCATAAGAGGAATATCCCATATATTCTTGCTCGGACAAATCCCTGACTATGGTCATTTAGATTAAGAGAGAAAGAATTCTTTTGGAGAATCCAATTAGAGCGAGACTCGAGCAAAAACTATTTGGGTCTGATAGCACCATGCTCGGTATATAGTCTTTAGAATATTAGATGGAGGATGGACTATAGGTATATGGTAACTGAGGACAGACAGGTCCAATGAATTGTATTCTCCTATATCGTTTGAGGATTGCAACGTAATTGCCTACTACATTTGTAGTCGATGAGTCGAGTGAATTATTATGGAGATAACATGTATATTGGGCCTAGAGGGTCACACACATATTATAGATGTTACGATAAGTAGAGGTTCGGATTTAAAATATCTATCAGAGCCCCTATCTTATTAGATATCCAAGAAGCTCATATCTTATTGGATACCTAATAAGCTCCTGAATTATTGGATCATATGGATGAGATCCAATAAGAGCCAATGAAAGATTCTTAGATAGAGATCTACTAATCTAAGAGGCTTGGATAATTAGATGGAGATCCAATACCTAATAAGGTAGGATCCATTAGGGTTAAGTTGACAGAGAACCTCTATAAATATGAGGGAACCAAAGGTTCATAGGATAGAGCCCCTTTGGGTTGTCATCTCTTATTCTCCTCTCATTATCCTCCTCAAATAGCAAACTTGGAGATTTGAGGAGCGTCGTTGTAGCCCTACTATGTGGATCACAACTAGAGAGGATGATACTTGGCTTCCTTTATCCTCTCCTATAGATCTGTAAAGATTTAGGGATATACGATCTCCCTAGGTAACACAATCTTTCACATATATAGTTTTAAGTTTCATGAATTTTGCGCACCAATCTTCGTACGATAACGAGCACATCTTTAGGAATTTTAGGGATTTTGTTTTAATTTTCTTCCACTACATATATGACGTCGCCCCCTAGATTTTCCTATAGTAGTATTAGAGCCAGATTGTTCATGCAAAATATTAGTTTCGAATTGCATGTGTTGTGTGTTGGAGAAGCTTTTGATATTAAAATTATTGACCTAAAAGCGAGAAAGGGTAGCAATTGTTGCTACCCTTGTTGCCCTTACAGATGGCAGCACTGCCATCTGTGTGCAATAGGCTTACAACTGGCAGCCTACGAGGGTCGTCGGACTACTGGCACTACTTGCGGGCACTAGCGCTGTTGGTAGCCCGCTGGCGCTATGCCCATGGGCATAACCGCCTGTAGGGGCAATAGGGCCCACAAGCGGTGCTAGTAACTATTCTTCCTCTGCCCCCACCAGAGGTTGTTGTCGATGGTAGGGTGGCAACGACAACACAGTAGGGAGAAGAGAATGGTTTAGGTTTTTTTAGCGAAAAGATAATTTTGCCTTATAAATTTAAAAAATGCTAGTTTTGTCCTTTTTTTTTAAATTATTGAAATACCCCTCATAATTCAAAAAATTCCTTTTATTTTTCTAATTTTAGAAAATATTAATTAATTAAAATTTTAATTAATTAATATTATTATTATCTAGTAGTCTTACATGATGATGATGTGTACATATGATGTATGATATGTGGACGAATAATCATGGACCGTGTGATACGTGTGTACTTATGATTATTATTATTTGGGCTTACGAGCCTTCATTTTATTTCTCGTTTATTTTCAGGCCTACATACCTATGATTAAGTTATAATCACACGAGGTGTGCAGTGGGAGCATAGAAGCGATAGCAGGACCCACGAGGCTAAGATGGACGATCGTGATACATAGAGATACAACAAGATATCGACAAAACTGATGAGGACGAGATGGATGATCATAAGGCATAGAGATGCACCACTGCACATGTAGATCTTGATGTGAGTGATTAGGTCCATTGGCTCTGGCTTGATCACATTATATTGTGGTCCATGATCATTTGGTGTGATTGCTTATGTGATGTATGATTGATTGTACACCTACTAGATATGTATATATATTTGTATGCGATATAGATATATATTAAATATGTATGTGTATGATATGTCATATTAGGAGACCAAATAAAAATTTCCTCTCTCGATAATATTAAGTTAGTAAACATAAGAAAATTAGATTGACCCACGTGGCCTTCCATCGTTATAGGTAGGGATCGATTCTCGATGTAGGTTGAGTTGGTCGAGTCCCTTGAGGCTCACGTATATCACCATTCTCTATCTTACTTATGACATATAGATTTCATCAGTGACCTTAGGGTATGGTATGCTTGGTCGAGTCCCTCAAGGGTATATTTGCTAGTCATAGGTGCCCAGCAAGCCAATCACGTGAGTGATGGCACATGTGACTTAATATAGAATCTTTTTGCTTATTATATTTTGGCATATATCAATTTATAACTATTGCATAAATGCATACATATATTGTGATGTCCTTGGATTTGTGCAATGGGAATCGGATCGTGATGAGATCACGATAGTGAGATCGATTCACCTTTAAACACATATCCTAAATAATCCCGGTCATAGGTTACTCGAGAGGGATATCGTGATAACCGGACAAACTGAGGTGCTGTATACTCGTCCATATGATGGATGCAGCTGGTCTCATAGCTGCTTGTGTAGGGACACTAGGGATACAGTACAAGTGCTCATTGGAGAATGAGTTCACTGATTGATCCGCTTACGGAATGCTGGATGGTTGATGATGCCTTATTGTCAGACAGCGATTCCGTAGTCATAGTGGTGTATCTGGTCCTTAGACTTGAGACACCAAGGATGTCCTGTATGAGTGCTCCACTCTTTGATACCAGACTTGTAGGTTTTGCTGTCCTAGATCTAGTACAGCTGGTCATTGGGAGTGGTAGTCGACCTTACGAGGGCTATTGAGTGTCGATAGAGGATCATCCACTCTCGGCGTCATGAGAGGAATATCTCATATGTTCTTGCTCAGACAAATCCCTAGCCAGGGTCATTCGGGTTGAGAGAGAAAGAGTTCTCTGGGAGAATCTGATTAGAGCGAGACTCGAGAAGAAACCATGTGGGTCTGACAACACCATGCTCGATATACGGTCTCTAGTATATTAGATGGATGAGGGACTATAAGTACACGGTAACTGAGGACAGACAGGTCCAATGGATTAGATTCCCCTGTATCATTTGGGGACTACGACGTAGTGGCCTAGTACGTCCGTAGTCGATGAGTCGAGTGAATTATTACAGAGATAATAATTCACCGAGTTAGAAGGAGTTCTGACAGGTATGACTCACGGCCAACTCGATATTGGGCCTAGAGGGTCACACACATATGGTAGGCATTGCGATGAATAGAGGTTCGGATATGAGATATCCGATGGAGCCCTTGTCTTATTGGATGCAGATCTAATACCCACTAGGGGAGGACCCATTAGGGTTTGACAGGGAACCTCTATAAATAGGAGGGATTCAGAGCCCCATGGGCTAGAGAACTTTTGTTTGCCTTTTCCTATTCTCCTCTCCATCTCCACCTCAGAGTAGGTCTGGAGTTTTTGAGGAGCATCGTCGCAACCCTGCTGTTTGGATCACCGCTAGAGAGGAGAACGCTTGACCTCCTTCACCCTCTCCTAAGGATCTTCAAGGAAACAGGGATATACGATCTCCCTAGGTAACACAATCTACTCTATACGCAGTTTCATGTTTCGTGGATTTTTGTGTACCAATCTTCGCACGACGACGAACATCTCTTTGGGAATCAGGGATTTTGTTTTTCTTGTTCTTCCGCTGCGCATATGATGTCGCCCCCAAGGATTTCCCAATAATGGTATCAGAGCCAGGTTGTTCGTGCGAATGATTGGTTTTGAACTGCGTGTGTTGTGTTTAGGAAGAATTTTGACGTCAAAATTGTTGACGCAAAAACAAGGAAGGGCAGCAACAGTTGCTGCCCTCGATCTACGTGCGTGCAGCGCAGCCGAAGGCGGGCAGCACAGGGGCTGCGTCTGCTGCAGCCGGTCGGGGCCTGCATGCAGTAGGCTTGCTGCCGGCGGGGCTGGCAGCCCACGGGCAGAGGCGCCCGCCGCCGCTGCTCCCGCGGGCGAAACCCCCCTAAGGGACGGTCGCCCGGCGGGACAGCACCGCCTACGGAGGCGGCGGCGCCCGAAAGGGGCGCCCACCCGCAGCGGCAGCACTGCCAACGAGCGTGTCGCCTGTAGGCGAGGGCAGTGCCCTCGCCCCACCGCACAGGCCGCCGCCGACAGGGTGGCGACGGCGGCAGCAGCGAAAAGGGGAAAGGGCATTAGGGTTTTCTAGACAAAAGATAGTTTTGCCCCTCGGAATTTGAGAAATTCTAGTTTCTATCTTTTGTCCAAATTATGAAAATACCCCTATGAATTCAGAAATTCCCTATAATGTCCTTGATTTCAGAAAATATTAATTAATTAAAAGGTTTAATTGATTATTATTATTTTATTATTATTATCTAGTAGTCCTACATGATGATGATTATTTATACATGTGATGTATGATGTGTGGACGGATGATCATGGACCGTGTGATGTGTGTACCTGTGATTATTATTATTGAGGTCTGCGAACCTCCATTATATTTTTTGTTTATTGTCGGGCCTACGTGCCTATGATTAAGTTGTAATCACATGAGGAGACACAGCGGGAGCGTGGATGCGATAGCGGGACCCACGAGACGGACGATCGTGATGCATAAAGATGCATCAAGATGTCGATGGAACCGACAAGGACGAAATGGACGATCACAGGGCATGGAGATGCACCGTTGCACACATAGATCTTGATGTGAGTGATTAGGCCTACTGGCTCGGGCCTAATCATATTAGGTTGTGGTCCATGATCATCTGGTGTAATTGCTTATACACATACTAGATATGTATATATATTTGCATGCGTTGTAGATATATATTAAATATGTATATGTGTGACATGTCATATTAGGAGACCAAATCATAGAAACATCTCTCGATAATATTAAGTCGGTAAACGTGAGGCAATTAGATTGACCCAAGTGGCCTTTCATCGTTATAAGTTGGAACCGATTCCCGGTGTAGGTTGAGTTGGTCGAGTCCCTCGAGACTCACCTATATCGCGATTCGCTATCTTGCTTACGACATAGAGATGTCACCGGTGACCTGAGGGCATGGTATACTTGGTCGAGTCCCTCGAGGGTATATCATCAAATCAGACTCATCTTGTAACGAAGGTGTTCACTTAACCGAGCATCATGGTTGGTCGAGTCCCTCGAGGCCATGGTGATTCGGAGGCCGAACAGGACGGGAATCACAAGGAGTTATGATCGACAAGAGTTGCCTACCTTTTAGGCTTAGTGTGATTGGTTGAGTCCCTCGAGGTTACACTAAGACACTGATTGGATCCTGATCCCCACTAGAAGTCTGTCGGAGACTTCCGTTTCACGTGCTGAGGGTGTCGCGTGACTCGTTAGTAAAATAGTGGGAGCATATTAAGATAAAAGTCCATATCTTGATAGTTTATTTCTTGCAAAATCTACATTTTATTCATTTCTGCTGCATCTTTATTTTCAGAAAATGTCGCTTTCAAATCCCTTACGTGGCATACTTGATGTCAACCGCCTCACTGGTCCAAATTATACGGATTGGCTCCGTAACTTGAGAATTGTTCTCACTGCAGAGAAAATCGTGTACGTCCTTGATACAGTGATGCCTGCGCCCGAAGAAGGGGCAAACGAGGATGAGATCGCTCGCTACGTGAAGTACATTGATGACTCCACTCTTGCTCAGTGCTATATGTTGGGCTCTATGACTCCTGAGTTACAAAGACAACATGAAAAGATGGATGCCATATCCATTCTCATACATGTCCGTAAATTGTTTGAGGAACAGGGAAGGACTCAGCGATATGAGATATCTAAGAGCCTCTTCCGCGCTAGGATGACTAAGGGGACACCGGTTCAGAACCATGTCCTAAAGATGATTGAGTGGATAGAGAAACTCACAGGTCTAGGAATGGTCCTAGAGGATAACTTGTGTGTGGACATTGTGCTTCAGTCCCTACCAGATTCCTTTTCACAGTTCATAATAAATTTTAATATGAACAAGCTTGAAGTGACTCTCCCAGAGCTTCTCAATATGTTGAGGGAGGCAGAGAGTACTATCAAGAAAGAGAAGCCAGTTCTCTACACTAGTGAGACCAAATGGAAAAGGAAAGCAGAAAGGTCCCTTAAGAAGGGAAAGGGTAAGGTCAAACCAGGTAAAGCAAAGGTTGCTAAGAAATACCCAGCAAAGGACAAAGGCCAATGCTTCCACTGTGGTAAAGATGGGCATTGGAAGAGAAACTGCAAAGAGTACCTTGCAGAAAGGGCGAAACAAAAGCTTAATGAAGCTTCAAGTACATTCATAATCAGTCTCCATTTGTCAGACTCTTATGATAACATATGGGTATTGGATACCGGTAGTGCTTATCATATGTGCAATTCGTTGTAGGTTCTGGCAAGGCCTAGGAGACTAGAGAGAGGCGAGATGGACCTCAAGATGGGTAATGGAGCAAAAGTTGTTGTAGTAGCTGTTGGCGAGGTCGCCCTACATCTGCCTAGTGGAGCTTTTATTGCATTAGATGCATGTTATTTTGTTCCTTCTATTATCAAAAACATTATCTCCATTTCATATTTAACAGTTAGTGGATATAAATTTGTTTTTGAGAACAATGGTTGTTCGATATTATTAGATGATAAGATCATCATGAAAGGAACATTGCATAATGGTTTATTTATATTAGACACCACTCCACATATCATGAATGTAAATGTGTCCAAAAGGAAACGGGATGAGTTGAATAGTGCATACCTGTGGCATTGTAGGCTTGATATCTAGATCCATTCGACTATGTGTCATATGCAACTTGTGGGCCTTGCATTCGTGGAAAACTGACCAACTCTCCATTTAGTGGAACTGGAGAGAGAGCCACTGAGTTGTTGGAACTCATACATAGTGATGTATGTGGATCCATGTCAACTCATGCCATTGGAGGTTACTCCTACTTCATTACATTTACTGATGATTTCTCAAGGTATGGATATGTGTACTTAATGAAGTACAAGTCCGAGGCCTTTGAGAAATTCAGAGAGTATAAGAATGAGGTGGAAAACCAGACTGGAAAGAGTAACAAAACTCTTCGATCAGATCGAGGAGGTGAGTACTTAAGTACAGAGTTTACTCAGTTCCTCAAGGACCATGAGATATTATCCCAATGGACACCTCCTTATACACCTCAGCTCAATGGTGTCTCTGAAAGGAGAAATCGTACATTATTAGATATGGTACGGTCCATGATGAGTTTCGCTGACCTACCCATCTCATTCTGGGGATATGCCCTAGAAACCGCAACTTACCTTCTGAACAGAGTTCTAACTAAGTCGGTAGTGTCTACACCATATGAGATATGGAAAGGGAAGAAGCCTGATCTTAAGGTTTTTAAGATTTGGGGCTGCCCTGCAAATTTTAAAAGACACAACCCCGATAAGTTAGAATCATGGACAGAGCAATGCAAATTTGTGGGATACCCCAAGGAAACTTATGGGTATTATTTCTATCATCTTGAGGACCAAAAGTTCTTTGTAGCTAAGAGAGCAGTGTTCCTTGAGAAGGAACACATTCTTGGCGGAGATAGTGGGAGAATGATAGAATTGAGTGAGGTTGGAGAACCAAGCTCAAGCACCACTCTACAGCCCGAGTCTGTTCAGGTACCTAATACACAAGTTTCAACTTTACGCAGATCTGATAGAGTATCCCATCCTCCTAAGAGATATGTGGGACATATTAGAGGAGAGGATGCAGAGGATATTGATCCTCAGACCTACGAGGAGGCTATTATGAGTATAGACTCCGGGAAGTGGCAAGAAGCCATGAATTCTGAGATGGATTCTATGTACTCCAATAAGGTTTGGAACCTAGTTGATGCGCTCGAAGGTATTGTACCCATCGGTTGCAAGTGGATCTTTAAGAAAAAGATCGGAGTAGATGGAAAGGTAGAGATCTATAAAGCAAGGCTAGTGGCTAAGGGGTATCGTCAAAGGCAAGGCGTTGACTATGACGAAACCTTCTTACCCGTAGCAATGCTAAAATCCATCAGAATTCTATTGGCTATTGCAGCACACTATGATTATGAGATCTGGCAGATAGATGTGAAAACCGCATTCCTCAATGGGAACCTCGAGGAGGAGGTGTATATGATGCAACCTGAGGGATACGTGTCCAAAAACTATCCAGATAAGGTGTGTAGGTTGCTTAGATCCATTTATGGATTAAAGCAAGCTTCCCGAAGTTGGAACATAAGATTTGATGAGGCAATCAGATCTTATGACTTCGTTAAGAACGAAAATGAGCCTTGTGTATACAAAAAGGTAAGTGGGAGCGCTATCACCTTTTTGGTGTTATATGTGGATGACATCCTGATCATTGGGAATGGCGTAGGAATGCTATCCACAGTAAAGGCTTGGTTATCTAGACACTTCTCCATGAAGGACTTAGGGGAAGCATCCTATATTTTGGGGATTAGAATCTATAGAGATAGATCCAAGAGAATGCTTGGCTTATCCCAGTCTAGGTACATAGAAACCATTGTCAAAAGGTTTGGCATAGAAAATTCCATGAGATGTCTCATACCGATGAGACATGGGATATCGCTTTCTATGAGTATGTCCCCAAAAGACTCTAGAAGAAAGGGCGAACGTGGATATGATACCTTATGCCTCAACAATAGGGTCTATCATGTATGCCATGCTATGTACTAGGCCTGATATAGCGCATGCTCTGAGTGTCACGAGCAGATATCAGGCGGATCCAGGCTTGGAGCAATGGAAAGCAGTAAAGTGTATCCTTAAGTACTTGAGAAGGACTAAGGATCTTTTACTAGTATATGGAGGTAATAGCCTTAAGGTTGAAGGCTACATTGACTCAAGTTTTCAGTTTGATGTCGATGATAGCAAGTCGAATTCAGGGTATGTGTACACCTTGAATGGAGGAGGAGTGTGCTGGAAGAGTTCCAAGCTAGATACCACTATTGACTCGACCACAGAAGCGGAGTACATTGCTGCATCAGATGCAGCAAAGGAGGGAGTTTGGGTGAAGAAGTTCATCACAGATTTGGGAGTCGTACCGGGTAGCGAAGAGCTGATCTCCCTATATTGGGACAACAACGGGGCGATTGCTCAAGCAAAGGAACCTAGGTCTCATCAGAAATCTAAGCATGTTCTGAGGAGGTTCCACCTTATCAGAGAGATCGTGACCCGAGGAGATGTAGTAGTGGAAAGAGTTCAATCCGAAGATAACATTGCAGATCCACTAACAAAGCCGTTGTCTCAGATTTGTTTTGAGCGTCACAGGGGTCTGATGGGGATCAGACACATAGGTGATTGGCTTTAGGTCAAGTGGGAGATTGCTAGTCATATGTGCCCAGCAAGCCAATCACGTGAGTGATGGCACGTGTGACTTAATATAGAATCTTTTTGCTTATTATATTTTGACATATATCACTTTATAACTATTGCATAAATGCATACATATATTGTGATGTCCTTGGATTTGTGCAATGGGAATCGGATCGTGATGAGATCACGATAATGAGATCGATTCACCTTTAAACACATCCTAAATAATCCCGGTCATAGGTTACTCGAGAGCGATATCGTGATAATCGGACAGACTGGTGTGCTGTATACCCGTCCATATGATGGATGCAGCTGGTCTCATAGCTGCTTGTGTAGGGACACTAGGGATACAGTATAGGTGCTCATTGGAGAATGAGTTCACTGATTGATCCGTTTACGGAATGCTGGATGGTTGATGATGCCTTATTGTCAGACAATGATTCTGTAGTCCTAGTGGTGTATCTGGTCCTTAGACTTGAGACACCAAGGATGTCCTGTACAGCTGGTCATTGGGAGTAGTAGTCGATCTTACGATGGCTATTAAGTATCGATATAGGATCATCCACTCTCGGCGTCATGAGAGGAATATCCCATGTGTTCTTGCTCAGACAAATCCCTGGCCAGGGTCATTCGGGTTGAGAGAGAAAGAGTTCTCCGGGAGAATCCGATTAGAGCGAGACTCGAGAAGAAACCGTGTGGGTCTGACAACACCATGCTCGATATACGGTCTCTGGTATATTAGATGGATGAGGGACTATAGGTACACGATAACTGAGGACAGACAGGTCCAATGGATTGGATTCCCCTGTATCGTTTGGGGACTACGGCGTAGTGGCCTAGTACGTCCGTAGTCGATGAGTCGAGTGAATTATTACAGAGATAATAATTCACTGAGTTAGAAGGAGTTCTAACAGGTATGACTCACGGCCAGCTCGATATTGGGCCTAGAGAGTCCCACACATATGGTAGGCATTGCGATGAATAGAGGTTCGGATCTGAGATATCCGACGGAGCCCTTGTCTTATTGGATGCAGATCCAATACCCACTAGGAGAGGACCCATTAGGGTTTGACAGGGGACCTCTATAAATAGGAGGGATTCAGAGCCCCATGGGCTAGAGAGCTTTTGTTTGCCTTTTCCTATTCTCCTCTCCATCTCCACCTTAGAGTAGGTCTGGAGTTTTTGAGGAGCGTCGTCGCAACCCTGCTGTGTGGATCACCGCTAGAGAGGAGGACGCTTGATCTCCTTCACCCTCTCCTAAGGATCTACAAGGAAATAGAGATATACGATCTCCCTAGGTAACACAATCTACTATATACGCAGTTTCATGTTTCGTGGATTTTTACGTACCAATCTTCGCACGACGACGAACATCTCTTTGGGAATCAGGGATTTTGTTTTTCTTGTTCTTCCGCTGTGCATATGATGTCGCCCCCAAGGATTTCCCAACAATATTAACAAATCAAACTCAACTTGTAACGATGGTGTTGAATTAACTTAACATCATTGTTAGTCGAGTCTCTCGAGACTATAGTGGTTCGGAGGCCGAATAGGATGGGAATCATAAGGAGTTATGATTGGCAAGAGTTTCCTACCTTTTGGGCTTAGTGTGATTGGTTAAGTCCTTCGATGTTACACCAAGACCCTAATTGGATCCCAATCCCTACTAGAAGTCTGTCGGAGACTTCCATTTTACGTGCTGAGGGTATTGTGTGACTCGCTAGTAAAATAATGAGAGTAGATTAAGATAAAAGTCCATATCTTAATTATTTATTTTTCTACAAAATTTGTATGTTATTTATTTCTACTGCATATTTATTTTTAAAAAATATCACTTTCAAATCACTTACGTGGCATACTTGATGTTAACCATCTCATTAGTCTGAATTATACGGATTAACTTCATAACTTGAGAATTATTCTTATGGTAGAGAAAATCGCGTACTTCCTTGATATAGTGATGATGCCTACGCCGGAGGAAGGGGCAAGTGAGGAAGTATATAGATAACTCCACTCTTGCTCAATGTTACATGTTGGGCTCTATGACTCCTGAGTTATAAAGACAACATGAAAAGATGGATGCCAGATCCATTATCCTACATGTCTATAAACTATTTGAGGAATAGGAAAGGACTCGGTGATATGAGATATCTAAGAGCCTCTTCCGTGCTAGGATGACTGAGGGGACATCGATTCAGAACCATGTCCTAAAGATGATTGAGTGGATAGAGAAACTCACAAGTCTAGGAATGGTCCTAGAGGATTACCTATATGTGGATCTTGTGCTTTAGTCCCTACCAGATTTCTTTTCACAATTCATAATGAATTTTCATATGAATAAGCTTAATGTAACTCTTCCTAAGCTCCTTAATATGTTGAGGGAGGCAGAGAGCACTGTTAAGAAAGAAAAGCTAGTTCTCTATACTAGTGAGACCAGAAAGAAAAGAAAAGTAAAAAAGTCTTTTAAGAAGGGCAAGGGCAAGGGCAGACCGGGTAAAGCAAAGGTTGCTAAGAAATATCCGACAAAGGACAAAGGTCAATGCTTCAACTAGGGCAAAGATGGGCACTAAAAGAGGAACTATTAAGAGTACCTTGCAGATGTTAGGATCAATAGCACAGTAAGAGGGGGGGGGGGGGGGGGGGTGAATTAGTACAGTGAAAAACTTTTATGATTTCAAAAAACTTATTGCTATTAAAGCCGATTCAATAAGAATGGTTTCAACTAAATCCTTTTCGGAAGAACTTTGAACTTGAAACCTTTCGGGAAAGAAAAAGAGAAGACTAAGATGATTTGCAGCAATGCAAATCACACAAATGCAAAATGTCGATTTCGTAAACCTTTCATATGAGTAAAGCCAGTTTCGAAAGATGATTACGTTAAAGTGAATGTGGATGTATTTAAAGCACAGTATAGAGGAGAGGCAGTTTGCTATAAATGAAAGATACTCAAAGTAAATGCAAACCGAGTTTTAGAGTGGTTCGATCAATTTTGACCTACATCCACTTTCGGCTTCCTCCTCCAATGAGGTCACTAACGTCCACTAGAGGCCTTCCTTCAATAGCGAAGGCCAACCATCCTTTTATAGCTTTTCTCCTTTTGATGGGCTTAGGAGATAACCCTTACAAGTTTCACTCCTTTCTTGAATGATCTCAATACTTAGAAGAAAGGAGGATAACTCTAGATTTTACAACACTTTTAAGGCCTCAAAGACTCAAGATTAAAGCAAGTTTTTGGTGCCCTTTCATGCAGGAAAGGGTGGGGTTTATATAGACCCCAATGAGTTTGAAAATGGAACCTAAAAGTGTCCATTCTCAGATTTTCGGGGTCTTGGCGATACACCGCCATAACTAGGTGGTACTATCGCCTGTCATCTGTCACTGAGTGGTACCACTGCTAAGTCTGGGTGGTACTACCGCTTGATAGCACTCAAAGACCGAGCTTAGGTGGTACCACCGCTTGATAGGGGCGGTACCACCACTGATAGTAATAATTGCTGGTGCTACCATCGTCCAGAATTCCTGGGAGACCGAGTCTCCTAGGCGGTGCCACCGTCGACTAGGTATTATGGGTCTGAATGGGCTATTCCATTCGGCCCAATTTGGGTCTGTTAAGGGCCCAATTGGCCCCTGATTAAGTTAGTGGGTTTACCTCCCAATCCTAACTTAATCTACATACTAACTATGATAATTAAGACATCATTACTGTAATTCGTGTTCCGGTGCGTCAATCGCTTCTTCCAATGAGCTTCCAATGAACATCCAACGAACCCTCGGCGATGCTCCGACAGACTCCCGGTAAGCTCCTGGACTTCGCGATGATCTTCTTGATGAGTTATGACAAGCTTCTTTGGCAAGCTCCAGGACTTCTCGGATGGTTCCCGTAGAACTTCCGACGAACATCTGGACTTCCGACGAACTCTCGAACTCCCAATATGATCTTGGTCTTGACTCCGACTCAACACCTACTGCATGTCTTACTGCCATCGTAATTAATCCTGCACACTTATCTCAACATATAGATTAGATAAACAAATAACAATTGACTTCATCATCAAAATCGGAGATTCAATAACAGAGAGGGCAAAATAGAAGCTTGGAGAAGCTTTAAGTTCATTCATGATCAGTCTTCATTTGTCAGACTTATGATAACACATGGGTATTAGATACTGGTAGTGCTTATAATATTTGTAATTCATTGTAGGTTCTAGCAAGACCTAGAAGATTGTCGAGAAGTGAAATGAACCTCAAGATGGGCAATGAAGCAAAAATTACTATAGTAGTTATTTTCAAGGTCACCCTACATCTGCTTAGTAGAGCTATTATTGCATTGGATGTATGCTATTTTATTCCTTCTATTATCATAAACATTATTTCCATTTCATATTTGACAGTTAGTGAATATAAATTAGTTTTGAGAATAATAGTTGTTTAATATTATTATATGATGAGATCATTACGAGAAGAACATTGCATAATGGTTTGTTTATGCTAGACACTTATATCATGAATATAAGTGTATCCAAGAGAAAACAAGATGAGGTGAATAGTGCATACTTGCGGTATTGTAGGCTAGGTCACATCTATGAGGAAAATATCCAAAAGTTGCTAAAGGATATATATCTAGATTCATTCGACTATGAGTCATATGTAACTTACAAGCCTTACATTCATGGAAAATTGACCAACTTTTCTTTTAGTAGAACTAGAGATAAAGCCACTGAGCTGTTGGAACTTAAACATAGTGATATATGTGGACCCATGTCAACCCATGCCAAAGGTGGTTACTCATATTTTATTATTTTACTAATAATTTTTTAAGGTATGGATATGTGTACTTGATGAAATACAAGTCCAAGGCCTTTGAAAAATTTAAAGAGTATAAGAATGAAGTGGAGAATCAGATTGGAAAGAGTATCAAGACTCTTCGATCAGATCAAGGAGGTGAGTACTTGAGTACAGAGTTCACCCAGTTCCTTGAGAACTATGGGATCCTATTCTAATGGACACCTCCTTATACACATCATCTCAATGGTATATCTGAAAGGAGTAATCATATATTGTTAGACATGGTGCGGTCCATGATGAGCTTCACTGACCTACCCATCTTATTCTGGGGATACGCCATAGAGACCGTAACTTACCTTTTGAACAGAGTTCCAACTAAGTTGATAGTATATATACCATATAATATATGGAAAGGGAAAAAGCCCAATCTTAAAGTTGTTAAGATTTATGGTTGCCCTGCTCACGTAAAAAGACATAACCCCACTATAAGTTGGAATCCAGGATGGAGTGGTGTAAGTTCGTAGGATACCTCAAGGAAACTTGTAGATATTATTTCTATCATCTCAAGGACCAAAAGGTCTTTGTAGCTAAGAGAGCAGTATTTCTTGAGAAGGAACATATTCTTGGTGGAGACAATGGGAGCATGGTAGAGTTAAGCGAAGTTGGAGAACCTAGCTTAGGAACCACTCTACAACAAAGTCTATTTAGGTACATAGCACATAAGTTCT
Source organism: Musa acuminata AAA Group (assembly GCF_036884655.1). Lineage (NCBI taxonomy): Eukaryota > Viridiplantae > Streptophyta > Magnoliopsida > Zingiberales > Musaceae > Musa > Musa acuminata. The sequence goes on along the minus strand of NC_088346.1, from coordinate 41,093,480 downwards.
AACCTTTTGTAGGTCCAGTAGAGTATCCCAACCTTCTAAGAGATATGTAAGACATATTATAGTAGAGAATATTGAGGATATTGATCCTCAAATCTATGCTGAGGCTATTATGAGTATAGACTCCGGGAAGTGGTAAGAAGCCATAAATTCTAAGATGGATTCTATGTACTTCAACAAGGTTTAGAACCTAGTTGATGCACTCGAGGGTATTGTACCCATCAATTGTAAGTAGATCTTCGAAAATAAAGATTGAAGTAGATAGAAAGGTAGAGACTTCTAAGGCAAGGCTAGTGGCTAAGGGGTATCGTCAAAAGCAAGGTGTTGACTATAATAAAACCTTCTCACCCGTAGCCATGCCAAAATTCATCTGAATTATATTGATTATTGTAGCACACTATAATTATGAGATCTAGTAGATAGATGTAAAAATCACGTTTCTCAATGGTAACCTTAATGAGGAGGTTTATATGATATAGCTTGAGGGATTCAAGTTCAAGGATTACCCAGATAGGGTGTGCAGATTGATTAGGTCCATCTATGGACTAAAGAAAGATTCATGAAGTTGGAACATAAGATTTGATGAGGTAATCAGATCTTATGACTTCGTTAAGAATGAAGATGGATCTTATGTATATAAGAAGATAAGTGGGAGCGCTATCACCTTTTTCATATTATATGTGGATGACATCCTAATCATTAGAAATGATGTAGGAATATTATCCATAATAAAGGCTTGGTTATCTAGACACTTCTCTATGAAGGATTTAGGGGAAGTATCCTATATCTCGGGAATTCAAATCTATAGAGATAGATCTAAGAGGATGTTTGGTTTGTCCCAGTCCAAGTACTTAGACACCATTGTTAAAATGTTTAACATGAAAATTTTCAAAAAAGGTCTCATATCAATAAGACATGGGATATCGCTTTCTATGAGTATGTCCCAAAAGACTCTCGAAGAAAGGGGGAATATAGATAGGATACCCTATGCCTTAGTGATAGGGTCTATCATATATGTCATGCTATATACCAAGCTTGATATAGCACATGCTCTGAGTGTCATAAGTAGGTATCAGACAGATTCAAGCTTGGAGCACAAGAAAGTAGTAAAGTGCATCCTTAAGTACTTACGGAGGACTAAGGATCTTTTACTGGTATATGGAGGTAGTAGCCTCAAGGTTGAAGGCTACACAGACTTGAGTTTCCATTCCGATGCTGATGATAGTAAGTCGAATTCAGGGTTTGTGTACACCTTGAATGGAGAAACAGTATGCTGGAAGAGTTCCAAGTAAGATACTACTACCGACTCGACCATAGAGGTGGAGTACATTACTGCAATAAAAACAACAAAGAAGAGAGTTTGGATAAAAAAGTTTATTACGGATTTTGGGAGTTGTGTCGAGCAACAAGGAGCTAATTCGCTTATATTATGACAACAACAAGGCGATTGCTTAAATGAGGGAACCCGAGTCTCATTAGAAGTATTCTGAGGAGGTTCCAACTTATTCGAGAGATCATGACCCGAGGAGATATAGTAGTGAAAAGAGTTCCATCTAAAGATAATATTGTAGATTTACTAACAAAGTCATTATCTTATATTATTTTTGAGCATCATAGGGGTCTGATAGGGATCAAACACATAGGTGATTGACTTTAGGTCAAGTGAGAGATTGCTGGTCACAAGTGTCTTGCCAACCAATCACATGAGTGATGGCATATATGACATGATATACATTCTTTCTACTATTTATATTATTTGGTATTTTATCATTTTATATTATTTGTTGCATGAATATATTGTGATGTCCATGGATCTGTGCAATGAGAATCGAATCGTGATGAGTTCACGATAATAAGACCTATTTGCCTTTAAACACATATCCTAAATAATTCCGATTATAGATTGCTCGAGAGAGATATCGAGATAACCAAATAGACTAGTATACTATATATCCGTACATATGATAGAAGCGGTTGGTCTCATAGCTGCTCGGTTGGGGATACTATGGATACATTTTAGGTACTCATTGAAGAATAAATTTACTGATTGATCCGCTCACGGAATATTAGATGGTTAATGATTCCTCATTGTTATATAGCGATTCTGTTGTTCTAGTGGTATACTTAGTTCTTGGACTTGAGACACCAAGGATGTCCTATATGAGTACTCCACTCTTTGATATCAGACTTATAGGTTTGAAAGTTTTAATTATAATACAACTGATCATCCAGAGTGATAGCTAACCTTATGATAGCTATTGAGTGTCAATAGTGGATCATCTCCTCTCGGTGTCATGAGAGGAATATCCCATATATTCTTGCTCAAATAAATCTCTGGCCAGGGTCATTCGAATTGAGAGATAAAGAGTTCTCTAGGAGAATTCGATTAGAGTGAGACTCGAGTATAAACCATATAGGTCTGACAGCACTGTGCTTGATATATAGTCTTTGGGATAATAGATGGATGAGAGACTATAAGTATGTGATAACTAAGGACAGATAGGTCCATTGGATTGGATTCCCCTGTATCGTCTGAGGATTGCGGTGTAGTGGCCTACTACGTCTGTAGTTGATTAGTTGAATGAATTATTATGGAGATAATAATTAATTGAGCCAAAAGGAGTTCTGACATATATGACTCACGGCCAACTCGATATTAGGTCTTGAGGGTCACACACATATGGTAGGCGATGAGTAGAGGTTCGGATATGAGATATCCGTCAGAGCCCCTATCTTAGTGGATATCCAATAAGCCTTTGAATTATTAGATCCTATGGATGAAATCCAATAAGAGCCAATGAGAGATTAGTGGATAGAGATCCACTAATCTAAGAGACTTAGGTAATTGGATAAGAAAAGTTTCCTGATATGGGCTAGCTATCAACTATAAGGATAGCATCCTGACTTTACCAACTTAAACTTTGCTTATCGGGCTTACTCCCTAACTTTAAAACTAAATCTCTGCTTGCACTCACCAAGCCAACTACTTACTGTTAGGATCGAGAGCACTAAGAGGGGGGGGGGTGAATTAGTGCAACGGAAATCTTACAGCGATTAAAAACCAAAAGCTGCGTTCGTTCAAAAACTGTTATGATGCAAAAGCAAATTCTCAGTTTGTATCTAAGTGCAGTTTGCGTCTAAGCGCAGATTGCGTCTAAACGCTGTTTTACGTCTAAACGCAGATTTACGTCTAAACACTGTTTTACGTCTAAACGCAGATTTACGTCTAAACGCAGATTTACGTCTAAACGCAGACTTACGTCTAAACGCAGTTTTACGTCTAAACGCAGATTTACGTCTAAACTCAGATTTACGTCTTAAACTCAGATTTACGTCTAAACGCAGATTTACGTCTAAACGCAGTTTTACGTCTAGACGCAGATTTACGTCTAAACTTTGAAACTTGTTTGTATACTCGCAGAAGGCAGTATGCAGTTGGAATCAAGACGTAAACGTGAACTGAGATCTGATGATTGAGCAAGGAAAGCCGATTTACGTCTGAATGCAGTTTTACGTCTAAATGCTGAAACTCGTTCGTAAAATCGTATAGGAAAGTTTGCAGTTATCAATAGGATCAAAATGTAAGTATAAACTGCAAAGAAGCTCGTTCGTAAAAGCACGGAAGACAGTTCTGCAGAATCAAATGTAAACGTAAACAGTAACGTATGAAAATACGAATTTACGTCTGAATGCAGATTCGGAAGAACAGCACTTAGAACTTGTTCGTGAAAGCACAGAGAGCAGTAGTAATGAGGGAGGTTTGCAGTAATGATAAAGTGCTCGAAAATAAACGCAAACCAGAGATTTAGAGTGGTTCGGTCAGCCTTGACCTACTCCACTTTTGGCTTCCTCCACCGACGAGGTTGCCGACGTCAACTAGGTGCCTTCCTTCAATGGGCGAAGGCCAAACTGCCCTTTTACAATTTCTCTCCTTTTGACAGGCTCAGGAGACAACCTTTACAGACCTTTCTCTCCTCACTTTACAACTGAAAACTTGAAGAACAGAAGGAGGAGACTTAAAGGCTTTACAACACTTTTGAGCTCTTAGAATCACAGAAAAGATCAAGATTTCGGTGTAGGTCTGTATCTTTTCAGTGCTGAATGGGTGGGGTATTTATAGGCCCCAACCCAATTCAAAATTCGAGCTCAAAACGATCAAATCGATCAAATCCCAGAATTCTGGGATCAGGCGGTTGCACCTCTTGACTGGAGAGGTGGCACCGCCTGGCAGAGCTCGAAGACTGAGCTCAGGCGATTGCTTCTCTCTGCCAGAGCTCGAAGACTGAGCTCGATGGTTCCATCACCTGGCAGAGCTCGAAGACTGAGCTTGGTGGTTGCATCACCTGGCAGAGCTCGAAACTGAGCTCGGTGGTTGCATCACCTGGCAGAGCTCGAAACTGAGCTCAGGCTGATGCACCTCTCTGCCAGAGCTCGAAGACTGAGCTTGGTGATTGCATCACCTGACAGAGCTCGAGACTGAGCTCAGGCTGATGCACCTCTCTGCCAGAGCTCGAAGACTGAGCTCGATGGTTGCATCGCCTGGCAGAGCTCGAAACTTGAGCTCTGGCGGTGCTACCTCTTGGCAGAGGAGGTTGCACTGCCCAGTCTAGCTCGAAGACTGAGCTCTGGGCGGTTGCACCTCTCGGCTGGGGCGGTTGCACCTCCCAGCCTCGCAGCCCTGGCGGTTGCACCTCCTGGCTGGGGCGGTTGCACCTCCCAACCCCACAGCCCAGGCGGTTGCACCTCCTGGCTGGGGCGGTTGCACCTCCTGGTGCAATCAGGGTCCGAATGGTTCACTCCATTCGGCCCAATTTGAATCTTTTCAGGGGCCCAATTGCCCCAAGATTAAGCTAATGGGATCACCTCCCATTTTCATGCTTAATCATCATGCTAACTACGATTAACTCTAAGACAACTTCTGCAGCTTTGCTCCGATGCGTCAATCGCTTCTTCTGGCGAGTTTCCGGCCAACTTCCGTCGATCATCCGATAACCCTCGGTGATCCTTCTGCGGACATCCGGCATACTCCTGGACTTTGCGACGATCCACTTGGCGAGTTCCGACGAGCTTCGCTTGGCAAGCTTCTGGACTTCTCGGATCTGTTCTCGCTGAACCTCCGACGACCGTCCGAACTTCCGTCGAACTCTCGAACTCCCAACGTGATCATGATCTTGACTCCGGCGCAACACCTGCTGCTTGTCTTACTCTCATCGTAGTTAATCCTGCACACTTATCTCAACACATAGATTAGATAACAAATGACAATTGACTTCATTATCAAAATCCGAGATTCAACAATCTCCCCCTTTTTGATGATGACAATCAATTGATAAAGGAGTTGTCCTTAACTCCCCCTATCTATATGCCATAGTTGAGATAAGTCAACCTTGAATTCAGGACCTAAGAATTCAAGTGACGTATTGATAAGTTAGATCAGTTAAACTTATCAATGCTCCCATCATGATGCCCATCATGATGTATCTCTTCAAGAACGATGTCAAGGCATGACATACATTATCAAGTTTGTATGATAGTGTTTGTAACTATTCATCATGTAATAATATAAAGCTACGAAGGACTTTTTACATGATGCACACATTTGAGATTTTCTAGCAAGTTTGCATTTTCTATAGAATATCAAATCAAGATATGATGCAAACTATAGCACATGTTCACATATCTCTTGGTGATGCAAGGATAGCATAACATTGTTTATAGCATCACTCAAGTATTTGCAACTATGACATAGACATGATTATGGCAGTTCAGCTATGACATAGTGTTTATCAATTCATATATTTCTCCCCCTTTGTCATCAACAAAAAGCATGATAGCATTATTAAGCATATAAAGGAAGTCATGACACATATAACTCTTTATTGTTTGTTGCTTGACGGAGGAAAGTCATTTTTCAAAGAGTTTTCATAAGAGTGTACAGGAACATCCCATTTTAGCATACAAACCGAAAAATGAACTTCTTACATGCATTTGGTTAAAAATATTTGTCACATAATTTGCAACATGTTATTTGATCAAGCGTTGTCAAGGCATGTAATAGTAATAACATCCGAAAAATAATTTTAACTAGTTTAAGTATTCGGACACATCAACATTCCTAATTCTCTTCTTATGTAATCAAATTGTTCTTCACATAGGGGTTTTGTGAAGATATCAGCTAGTTGATGTTTGGTATCAATAAACTCTATGGTTACATCATGATTAGTGACATGATCTCGTATAAAGTGATGTCTAATATCAATGTGTTTTGTTCTTGAGTGTTGTATAGGATTTTTAGTTAAGCATATTGCACTCGTGTTATCACATTTAATGGGAATATCTTTAAGATTCACTTTGTAATCTTCTAAAGTGTTTTTCATCCATACAACTTGTGCACAGCATGCACTTGCTGCAATGTATTCAGCTTCGGTTGTTGATAGGGCAACCGAGTTTTGTTTCTTAGATGACCAGGATACAAGGGCATGTCCTAAAAATTGACATGATCCTGATGTGCTTTTTCTGTCTAGTTTACAACCAGCGAAGTCCGCATCAGCATAAGCTGTTAATTCAAAATTTTCTGATTTTGGGTACCATAATCCTAGATTGGTAGTTCCATTAAGATATCTGAGTATTCTTTTGACTGCTTTGAGATGAGATATCTTAGGGTCTGATTGAAATCTAGCACAAAGTCCTACACTGAACATGATGTCTGGTCTGGTGGCAGTGAGGTAAAGTAAACTTCCTATCATACCCCTATAGGTTTTTTGATCGAAGCTTTCTCCATTCTCATCAATTTCTAACTTAGTGGAGGTGCTCATAGGAGTGTCAATGGCTTTTGAATTATTCATTTTGAACTTCTTTAGCAAACTCACAGCATATTTGGTTTGACTAATAAAGATGTCATTGCTTAGTTGTTTGATTTGTAGGCCTAAGAAGAATGTTAACTCTCCCATTAGACTCATTTCGAATTCATGACTCATAGTTTTCGCAAAGGATTCACAAAGAGATTCATTTGTAGAACCAAAGATAATATCATCAACATAAATCTGAACAATGAGAAAATCATTTTCAAAATTCTTGATAAACAATGTAGTATCAACCTTGCCTTTTATGAAATTATTTTCAATGAGAAAAGAGCTAAGTCTCTCATACCAAGCCCTTGGGGCTTGTTTTAAACCATAGAGAGCTTTAGTTAATCTAAACACATGATTAGGGTAGCCATTATTTTCAAATCCAGGAGGTTGTTCAACATAAACTTCTTCGAAAATGAAACCATTTAGAAAAGCGCTTTTAACATCCATTTGAAATAACTTAAAATTATTACAACTAGCGTAGGCAAGGAGCATCCTTATGGCTTCCAATCGAGCCACAGGTGCGAAGGTTTCTTCGTAATCGATACCTTCTTCTTGGTTGAAACCTTTGGCCACTAATCTAGCCTTGTTTCTAACCACGATACCATTTTCATCTTGCTTGTTTCTAAAGACCCATTTAGTACCAATTACTAAATGGTCATTTGGCCTAGGAACAAGCGTCCACACCTCATTTCTCTCAAATTGATTTAATTCATCTTGCATTGCGATAATCCATGAATTATCTTTCATGGCTTCATCAACACATTTGGGTTCAATTTGGGAGAGAAAAGCGGCGTTGGCACAAAAGTTTTTAAAAGAAGATCGTGTTTGAACCCCCTTTGATGTGTCTCCTAGGATTAGCTCCTTAGGATGAGCATCTATATACTTCCAATCCTTGGGTAAGGATGTTTTGGAAGTGGATGCAACCAAGTTGCTATTTGGAGACGGGGTTTCGTTTAAATTCAAGGAATCAAAATTAACATCATCATCAAGATCATTTTTCTTAATTTCTGAAATCTCATTGAAAACAACATGGATGGATTCTTCAATAATTAAGGTTCTTTTATTGAAGATGCGAAAAGCCTTAGAAACCGAAGAATAACCAAGAAAGATTCCTTCATCAGATTTAGCATCGAATTTTCCTAAGTTATCCTTTTCATTCAAGATAAAACACTTACACCCAAAGACTTTAAAATATGAGACATTGGGTTTTTTGTTATTCCATAACTCATAAGGAGTTTTGGTGAGTAAGGGTCTTACTAGGACTCTATTTAAAATATAGCATGCAGTGTTTACAGCTTCGGCCCAAAAATATTTGGGTAGGCTATGTTCATTCAACATGGTTCTTGCCATTTCTTGTAAATTTCGATTTTTTCTTTCTACTACCCCATTTTGTTGAGGATTTCTTGGAGTAGAGAAGTTATGATTGTATCCGTTGAGTTCACAGAATTCTTGGAAGTCATGGTTTTGAAATTCTCCACCGTGATCACTTCTAATTGACGAAATCATAGATTCCTTCTCATTTTGAACAAGTTTACAAAACTTGGTAAAATGTCTAAAGCATTCATTTTTTTGTTTTAAGAAGTAGGTCCATGTATATCTGCTGTAGTCATCAATAATGACAAAGGCGTATTTGCTACCTCCTAGACTCGATGTAGAGATTGGTCCGAACAAATCCATATGGATCAATTGTAAGGGCCTAGAGGTGCTTATTTGATTCTTAGCTTTGAAGCTACCCCTAATTTGCTTACCTAATTGGCAAGCATCACATACATTATCTTTGATGAACTTGATATGAGGAATTCCTCTTACAAGTTCTCTAGATGATACTTGATTGATTAGTTTCATGCTAGCATGACCTAATCTTCTATGCCATAGCCAAGCATCCTCATTCATAACGGCAAAGCACATTTCATCACATAAGTCATTGATGTCAATAGTGTATACGTTGTTTTGTTTTAATGCAATCATAGATATATTTTTGTATGGTTTTTCAATGATGCAGGCATTAGATTCAAATCTTATAATATATCCTTTATCACATAATTGACTAATGCTCAAGAGGTTATGTTTTAAACCATCAACTAGTAAAACATCTTCAATAGAGAGGTTGGATTTGTTACCTATGGTTCCTTTGCCAATGATTTTACCCTTGTTGTTGTCTCCGAAGGTGACATATCCTTCGTCTATGCTAGAGAGCTTAGAGAATTGAGATGGATCTCCGGTCATATGCCTTGAGCATCCACTATCAAGGTACCATTTCTTGCTCCTAGCTTGCGATTGTTTAGTTTTCTACAAGAAAGGATGATGTTTAGGTACCCATTTGCTTTTGGGTGCCTCATAAATAGATCTACATTTTCTACCATGTTGCATAGAGTTTATCATGGTTCCTTTAGGAACCCAAATTAATTTGTTTGGACTTATTTTCTTGAATGGACAACAATGTGTCTTGTGTCCAGATTTGCAACAAAAGTTGCACTTGGTTTGGTGTTGAACATGTAAGATGGGGCCTTTTACAAAGGTAGTTGGATTTCGGTGAGGACTCCTCACAAATCCAATCCCACTTCTTTTGGGAGCATGACCCTTGTTTGTAAGGATCATGTTTAATGACTTGCTACCAACCTCGAATTTCTTCAAGGTGTCCTTAAGTAGCAAGTTTTCTTTTTGTATAGTTTCTAAATCATGACATTTGATACATGAATTTAAACTATCATGATGTTCGACTTTTAACTTATCAAACTCACAAGTAAGATTATCATGTACCTTTTTTAGCAACTTGTATTTTCTATTTATAACTTTGCATTCATCAAATAAATCATGGAAGGCATTTAATAATTCATCGAAAGATAAATCAGCATCTAATAAATCCGTTACCTCCTCTTCGATGGCCATAAAGGCGTAATGAGCAACTTGCTCGGTGTTGGACTCCTCTTCCTCAGATGCGCTCGAATCATCCCATGTTGCTTGGAGCGCCTTCTTCTTTGTTGTTCTTTTCTTGACTTGGGGACAATCACTTTTGTAGTGCCCCGGCTTTTTACATTCATAGCAGATCACTTGGTCCTTCTTGGGTTCAAGTTTATTTTTCACATCGTTTTTAAACTTGTTTCTTTTGAAGAATTTCTTAAACTTTCTTGTCAAAAGTGCCAAGTCATCATCACAGTCCTCATCACTTGAGTTTTCTCTCAAGTGGCATTCAGAAGTTTTAAGTGCCATATCCTTCCTGTTCTTTGGAAGGATGTCTTCTTGCTCTTCATGAGCTTTGCAAGTCATTTCGTAGGTCATTAATGACCCGATTAGTTCTTCAAGAGGGAAGTTGCGCAGATCCTTTGCCTCTTGAATGGCAGTGACTTTAGGATCCCAACTTTTAGGAAGGGATCTTAGTATTTTATTTACGAGTTCAAAATCCGAAAAACTTTTTCCGAGTCCTTTTAGACCGTTGACGACATCCGTGAAACGGGTAAACATGTCGCCAATGGTTTCACTCGGTTTCATTCGGAAAAGTTCAAAAGAATGCAGCAACAGATTGATTTTTGACTCTTTCACTCTACTTGTGCCCTCGTGGGTCACTTCAAGTGTGTGCCAAATATCAAAAGCAGTTTCGCAAGTTGAAACACGATTAAACTCGTTTTTATCAAGTGCGCAAAATAAGGCATTCATAGCCTTTGCATTAAGAGCGAAAGCCTTCTTCTCCAAATCGTTCCAATCGATCATTGGAAGAGAAGATTTTGAAAATCCATTTTCAACAAGGTTCCACAGTTCAAAATCCATAGAAATAAGAAAGATCCTCATTCGGGTCTTCCAGTAAGTGTAGTCCGTTCCACTGAACATGGGTGGACGTGTAATTGAATGCCCCTCTTGGTTTCCGGCGTAAGCCATCTCTCTTGGGTTTTAATCCTTTAGAGAGTTAACCTTGCTCTGATACCAATTGTTAGGATCGAGAGCACTAAGAGGGGGGGGGTGAATTAGTGCAGCGGAAATCTTACAGCGATTAAAAACCAAAAGCTGCGTTCGTTCAAAAACTGTTATGATGCAAAAGCAAATTCTCAGTTTGTATCTAGGTGCAGTTTGCGTCTAAGCGCAGATTGCGTCTAAACGCTGTTTTACGTCTAAACGCAGATTTACGTCTAAACGCTGTTTTACGTCTAAACGCAGATTTACGTCTAAACGCAGATTTACGTCTAAACGCAGACTTACGTCTAAACGCAGTTTTACGTCTAAACGCAGATTTACGTCTAAACTCAGATTTACGTCTTAAACTCAGATTTACGTCTAAACGTAGATTTACGTCTAAACGTAGTTTTACGTCTAGACGCAGATTTACGTCTAAACTTTGAAACTTGTTTGTATACTCGCAGAAGGCAGTATGCAGTTGGAATCAAGACGTAAACGTGAACTGAGATCTGATGATTGAGCAAGGAAAGCCGATTTACGTCTGAATGCAGTTTTACGTCTAAATGCTGAAACTCGTTCATAAAATCGTAGAGGAAAGTTTGCAGTTATCAATAGGATCAAAATGTAAGTATAAACTGCAAAGAAGCTCGTTCGTAAAAGCACGGAAGACAGTTCTGCAGAATCAAATGTAAACGTAAACAGTAACGTATGAAAATACGAATTTACGTCTGAATGCAGATTCAGAAGAACAGCACTTAGAACTTGTTCGTGAAAGCGCAGAGAGCAGTAGTAATGAGGGAGGTTTGCAGTAATGATAAAGTGCTCGAAAATAAACGCAAACCAGAGATTTAGAGTGGTTCGGTCAGCCTTGACCTACTCCACTTTTGGCTTCCTCCACCGACGAGGTTGCCGACGTCAACTAGGTGCCTTCCTTCAATGGGCGAAGGCCAAACTGCCCTTTTACAATTTCTCTCCTTTTGACAAGCTCAGGAGACAACCTTTACAGACCTTTCTCTCCTCACTTTACAACTGAAAACTTGAAGAACAGAAGGAGGAGACTTAAAGGCTTTACAACACTTTTGAGCTCTTAGAATCACAGAAAAGATCAAGATTTCGGTGTAGGTCTGTATCTTTTCAGTGCTGAATGGGTGGGGTATTTATAGGCCCCAACCCAATTCAAAATTCGAGCTCAAAACGATCAAATCGATCAAATCCCAGAATTCTGGGATCAGGCGGTTGCACCTCTTGACTGGAGAGGTGGCACCGCCTGGCAGAGCTCGAAGACTGAGCTCAGGCGATTGCTTCTCTCTGCCAGAGCTCGAAGACTGAGCTCGATGGTTCCATCACCTGGCAGAGCTCGAAGACTGAGCTTGGTGGTTGCATCACCTGGCAGAGCTCGAAACTGAGCTCGGTGGTTGCATCACCTGGCAGAGCTCGAAACTGAGCTCAGGCTGATGCACCTCTCTGCCAGAGCTCGAAGACTGAGCTTGGTGATTGCATCACCTGGCAGAGCTCGAGACTGAGCTCAGGCTGATGCACCTCTCTGCCAGAGCTCGAAGACTGAGCTCGATGGTTGCATCGCCTGGCAGAGCTCGAAACTTGAGCTCTGGCGGTGCTACCTCTTGGCAGAGGAGGTTGCACCGCCCAGTCTAGCTCGAAGACTGAGCTCTGGGCGGTTGCACCTCTCGGCTGGGGCGGTTGCACCTCCCAGCCTCGCAGCCCTGGCGGTTGCACCTCCTGGCTGGGGCGGTTGCACCTCCCAACCCCACAGCCCAGGCGGTTGCACCTCCTGGCTGGGGCGGTTGCACCTCCTGGTGCAATCAGGGTCCGAATGGTTCACTCCATTCGGCCCAATTTGAATCTTTTCAGGGGCCCAATTGCCCCAAGATTAAGCTAATGGGATCACCTCCCATTTTCATGCTTAATCATCATGCTAACTACGATTAACTCTAAGACAACTTCTGCAGCTTTGCTCCGATGCGTCAATCGCTTCTTCCGGCGAGTTTCCGGCCAACTTCCGTCGATCATCCGATAACCCTCGGTGATCCTTCTGCGGACATCCGGCATACTCCTGGACTTTGCGACGATCCACTTGGCGAGTTCCGACGAGCTTCGCTTGGCAAGCTTCTGGACTTCTCGGATCTGTTCTCGCTGAACCTCCGACGACCGTCCGAACTTCCGTCGAACTCTCGAACTCCCAACGTGATCATGATCTTGACTCCGGCGCAACACCTGCTGCTTGTCTTACTCTCATCGTAGTTAATCCTACACACTTATCTCAACACATAGATTAGATAACAAATGACAATTGACTTCATCATCAAAATCCGAGATTCAACACTTACTAAATACCTAATAGGGTATGATCCATTAGGGTTAAGTTGATAGGGACCTCTATAAATAGGAGGGAACCAAAAGTTCATAGACTTAAGCCTCTTTAGGCTACCATCTCATATTCTCCTCTCCTTCTCCTTCTTAAATAGTGGCTTGGAGATTTGAGGAGCATTGTCGTAGCCTGTGTGGATCACCGTTAGAGAGGAGGGCACTTGACTTCATCATCTCCTACAAATCTATAAGGATTCGGGATATTTGATCTCCCTAAGTAACACAATCTTTTATATACGTAGTTTTAAGTTTCATAGATTTTACGCACCAATCTTCATAAGACGACGAACATATCTTTAAAAATTTTAGGGATTTTGTTTTAATGTTCTTCCGCTGTGCATGTGATGTCGCCTTCTAGATTTCCCTACACTACAATAGTCGTATCCCATGGCGCTTCTATTGCATATAGTAGCACTTGTATGCCACCATTGCCTGTGATTGGGTTGGCGATCATAAGAGGTCATCGCCCTTAACATGATTATCATTAGTAAAAAATTATTGACAATGGTCCATCAATCAAACATAAGGAATCTTACGTCACCTATAAGCAAGCCAACGGATAGACTAAATAGAAATACAGATCGATAATATACACAAATCATTCAAGTATCACAAATCAATACCGAATAATACTTTTCAGAAGCAAAATGTGCTAATAAACAAATCTAAGGTATTTAATTTTAAAAACATGATTCTAATACTAAGCATAAAAACTATGATAATGCCACTATCATATAAAAATTTTTAATACTAAAAATTAAAATCAAATAACGATAGATTAAATTTGATTTATGATATGTAATTTTCGATGTCATTTAGAAAGACCTTAATATGTAGATGCATCATGATATGAAAGCCACAATAATATTGATATATAAAAAAAATTAGACTTTATCTAATTTAATTATTCATTCTTAGGAGGCCTTATCCTTTTCTAAGCGAGAATATAGAAAGTCTACTATAATAATTAGGGGAGTCCCTCCCATGATTATTTCATAAAAGATGCTACTATAATTTGACTTTTTTCTATTCATCGATAACCATAACTAAAATCTAATTAAATTTATAATATATTTTACATAATTAGATAGAGTCACATATGCACCAGATAATATTCTTCCACACTCAAATCATTACAATACACACACACACATATATATATATATATATATATATATATATATATATATATATATATATATATATATATATATATATATATATATATATATATATATATATATAAAAGATTAGTGTCAATACTTGCTAAAATCAATCATTTTCCATAAAACTATATATTCTATTTGGATTGCTCATTTTTATTAAAATCAATTGATTCTTCTAGACTTATTCAGCAACAATCGAATCAGACACATCTGAAATGTATATCCAGTAAACTACGATGCTCCTACCAACGAAAGATGTTTTTATTAATCGACTATGTATATTACATTTATATTTGTTTTTCATGAGAAATGACTTGCATGAAAGAACATAGATTTTTCTTTTTACATAATTTTCTCTAATATGATAGTTTTCATGTTGTCTTATGTTGGAAATCATTAGATTAGTATCAATTCTTCGTAAAATTAATCATTTTCCATGAGAAATGATTGACATGAAAGGACATATGTTCTCTTTTTTTACGTAATTTTTCTCTAATATGATAGTCTTCGTGTTGTGATGTTGCTATCAATCAGTTAGGTGTGATGGAATGGTTGTTGATGTAACTTCTAAACATCAGCCATATGATGTGATACATCACGTCTGTAGTAGCCCATAGAAACACAAAAATCAGGCATAAAAATTTAGATAAAAAAATCTAAACTAAATAAATTATAAATTAATGGTCGGTCCTTAACCATCCATCCCCAATCATTCACCTAATTTCATCAATTTCTTTTAATTTTAATTTTATTTATTGATGATTCATTGAAAGAGAGATTGGGACGGATATCCGTGAAGTAATCCGTTCCTTGTTTGAATTGGGACCCATTTCTCGTGTTTCACACACCTCACAAGTCACCTAGGCTACTTCTGTAGAGACTGTCACCCACAGAAAACGATATTAATAAAGGAAGCAGTATCTCGCACCTTTTAGAGACCCCAAAAGCACGCATGAGCGTTTCAGACATCTCAACTTCTGCAGCTGCACATGCTTTCAGAACTTGTTGGTTTGACTGAAAACGACACAATTTGATGGATGGCCAATCATAAATTACAACTGAGTTGATCCATAAATCTTAATATTTTGAGTTCTAAGTTCCTGCTTCTATAAATGGAATCTCCCACTCAGCTAAACATCCCAAAACATCAGCCCCCCACTCAAGCCATTACCAATTAGTCTCGACTGGGGGATGGAAGGTTCATCAGAGTCATTCCTCGTTGAAATGATTAAGGAGGAGGTGTTCTCTCCAACTGCTAATATGTGCTCCTTCCTTCCCCCGTCCGCCTACGAGACGGCATGGGTGGCCATGATTCCTTGTCCTCACCACCCGTCTCGCCCTATGTTTCCAAAGTGCTTGAACTGGATCCTCCGCAACCAGAGGGAGGACGGCTTCTGGGGAGAGTGCCGACACGCCATGGATTCCCTCACTGCCACCATCGCTTGCCTTGTTGCTCTCAAGACGTGGAAGGTTGGGGATGCAAACGTTGAGCAAGGATTGCGATTTCTTAACGAGAACATGGAGAAACTGCTGACGGAACATCATGGTGGCTTCCCACGGTGGTTCTTGATTGTATTCCCCGGGATGCTCGAGCTGGCACATGCCAAGGGTTTGGACGTGCTTCCAGCCGAGGGCTGCATCAAAGCGGTGGACGATGTCTTCAACAAAAGAAACACCATTCTGGAAATGTAAGAACCTGTTTGCATCTTATGTTGAGTCTTTCCTCTTTCACGTAAATCATGCTCTTGTGACTGTCCACCTCAGGACTGGATTTCAGATAGGCTCACATGGGGTGTTGACTGTACACGCAGGGAACAGTCCAGCGGTGTCCAAGGGTACCATCCACCGAGCTTGTTTTTCCTTGAGGCCCTACCTGCAAGTTACAGGCCAAAGCATGAACTGATTCTTCATCATCAGATGGAAGATGGCTCATTGTTTCATTCCCCCTCAGCAACTGCTTGTGCTTTCATGATCACAGGAGATGCAGGTTTCAGGGAGTACCTGCATGGCGTCATTAGAAGATTTGGCAATTTTGGTGAGATTTCATTGTCGTAAATCACGAGCTAACTATATTAGGTAGGCCCAGATATACATTTCTAAGAGTTTCTGTGTTTATCTGGAGCAGTTCCAGCCATGTTTCCTGTGGACCAAGATCTGATAAAGCTATGTCTCGTGGACCATTTGAGACAATTAGGTTGTGGAGAGCATTTCGCAAATGAAACACATGACCTTATGGACCAAATTTACAGGTATGAACTATTTGCGAGGGTTATTTTGCGTGTGAGGCAATCATCGCACAGGTCATGGAAGTCAGCTGCATGCATATACGTGAAGTCGGAGATGGTCACCAACGCTCAAATCCTCCTCGTGTCTCATCCTAACACCACATGTTCTTCTTCCCTCGAAAATAGATAGAAATTTTATTTCAAGAGTGAAACAATGATTTACGTGATTGCACCCTGCAGCACCCTCCTCCTCATAAGACTGAGTTTATGTACGGTTTCGAATGTACAAAAATCATTTGTCGGGAATAGAACTAAAAGCTTTCCTTGTATCTATCTCGACAAACGAAACACTAACAACCGTAGCTTGGCATCTAATGCAGTGACTGGGTTATTCAAGATCTACAATCGTGCAACATATACGATTTACCTCTACAGATACAGAAAGACTCTTTAGCCTTTAAACTTCTGAGGATGCATGGATATGACGTATCTCCCCGTAAGATTTATCCAAATTTAGTTGAAATTTGTGAACATTTGAACTATTATTCCCCGGTGAATCATCTCTAAAGAAATTATTAACTTGTGTAGGAAAGTTTTGTTGGTTTATGGACGATGAAGAGATGCTGATACATATCGAAGAAAATTACACTCAATTCTTGGTGGCCATGACTGGTGTTTACAGGGCAGCACACTTTATGTTTCCTAGGGAAGTTGAGCTTCATAATGCCAAACTTTTCTCTGAAAAGATACTTCAGAAAAGTTTGTGTGGATCAGATACCAGGAATAATCCTGCAATTATGACTGACCTCCAAAAACAGGTAAAAGAGCCTATGGCACTTGGGGTGGACTTTTTGAGAAGCTAAATGTTTGTTGCATACTAGCAATTGCATGTTCTAATTCAGAATCTATATGTTGAATTTAATAATCTCAGTGAAAAATTTTATTGGAATATATTTGATATATTTAATTTTACTGTATGTTAATCCATAGAGCAAAGTTTAATGATAGCATAAATTTTATTGGAATAAAATTTAAGGAACCATAAAGTTTCATATATGGCTGCACAGATTGAACATGAGTTGGGACTTCCATGGCTATCTCGAATGGACCACCTCGAGCATCGAATGTACCTGGAAAGAAGTAAAGGATATAACTTACAGATGGGGAAGACTTCTTCATGCAGGTTTTGCATAAGTAGTTTTCTTCTTCTTATTCTTGCACTCAACAACGCTGTTAACATGTGAATGCACGTACATGCGCAGCCTCCTGGATTCCAAATTTGCCATTCAACTTGCTGCTGAACTTTTCACGAACCGTCAAATGCTCTACGAATCTGAACTCGAGGAGTTAAAGAAGTAATGCATCAAAACTACTACTACTGAATTCTCGAAGATTGCATGCACGGCATCTCTAATTTTGTTCATATTTGGTGTCAATTAAAATACTTAGGTGGTCAAAAGACAGTGGACTTTCCAGCATGGGCTTCGGTCGGGAGAAAACAACGTACTGTTACTTTGTAACTGCTACTGCAGTTACTCTTCCTTTGCAATCTGATCTACGCAAAGTAGTTGCACGATGTGCAATTTTAGTGACAGTGATCGATGACTTCTTTGATGAGAAAGGTTCAGAGGATGAATTGGAGAGCCTTACTAAAGCAGTTCAAAGGTATCAATCCAACGTTACAAAAGAGAGTTTACCGTTCAAGATTTCTAGTCATCTAACTTGTTAGTTATAACAGGTGGGAAGGAGAAGGCTTATCCGGCCATTGCAAAGTTATTTTTGATGCCCTTGATAACCTTGTTCGTGATATTTCCTTCAAAGCTCTCAGTCAACACGGTTATGATGCAAAAAGCCTTCTTCAAGATATGGTAAGGGTTGTCTCATTTGTCTATCTGGCGATTAACTGTGTGTGTTAGCTCAACCACTAACAAAATTTATTGTGTTTGAAGTGGCGAGAGACATTTGAGTCGTGGTTAAAGGAATCCGATTGGAGTAGGAAAAGACACGCACCTACGATCATCGAGTATCTTGAGGTTGCCGCGATCTCTATAGCCATACAAGTCATGACTCTTCCAGCATGCTTCTTGGTTATTCCCCAAGTTCCAAAGCACATACTAACCTCTCGGTATAGTACCATTACCAAGTTGACAATGATCACCTCGCGCTTGTTGAATGACATCCACAGTTACCAGGTTTGCAACATTCGCTTTATATATCTCTCTATATTTCATTTCTATCCATTTATATATGTTGTTTACTTATACGTAATAATCTCTTCCAGAAAGAAATACGTGGTGGTAAGTTCAATATGGTACTCCTGTATGTCAAAGAGAAACAAGGGGCTACTAACGAAGACTCAATTGAGCACATTAGCAAAATAATTGAGAGAAAGGAAAGAGAGTTCCTTGAGATTTATATGGATGATACGTACGCTGGTTTTCCTAACGAATGGAAGGAGCTACATTTAGGTACTTTCAAGTCATTCCGAATGCTCTTCGATACAACTAATGCATTTGACTCGCCTACTGCATTAGTCGAAAGTATCAGCGATGCTTTCTACAACCCGTTAGTGACGGATTCTCGGAGAACATTTTCGTCGAGAGAAGAAACTGTACTTAAACCAATGAAGGAGAGATGGAGTCATCCAAGGAAGAAGTATACTGGTGATGACTTGTTGATAAAGTCCGGCAATCGATCTGAGAGAAAACACGGCACTATACCACAAAATTCAAGAATGCAGACAATGAACATCAATCGACGATGGTCTTCTAAGACATGGAGTATCTCAAGGAGAAGATCTTCTACTATTGCTTTGATGGGCCCTTGCATCAACTCAAGGGTCTTGTCTAAGATATAGGAGGTTCTTATGTTTCGCAGTTTGGCAGCAACTTCATAATTAGTTTCTTTTATGTATTAGTTTAAGAGTTCCTTGGATTTTGGACAGATTTCAAATATGTAATAAAGATGCAAGTAAATCAATGTTTCCCTTCTCTATATCTATATGTCTTTTCAATCTAATAAGAAATTAGATTTCAAGCATGCAAGTAAATCAATGTATTAAAGGGGAGAAAAAGTGGCCTTGTAGCGAGATCCATGCACTAAACTTAGATACTTAGAACAGAGAGAACCTATTGAAGTAAATTAGCCGGGACACTTTGAGGTAGAACACTTGATGCCTACTGAAACTATGAGCCAAGAAATGATGAAGCAGGCTGTCTAACGTAAACAAGTTTTAAGCTAAATGTGCATATATTATAATTTATGCTATGGAGGTATATATATCTCAAGTTTCTCTATAAGCCCTTATCCTTTGGTTCAAAGTACTATAAAAGAAAATATAAGACAAAAAATCACCATGTCATATATCCCCCATTCTAGAATAGAGGGGTTAGAGATTTAATAGACATGTTTACTCTAAAATCCCTTATCATGTGTATTTTAGGATGTACACATAACATCTCCTTTGATAACAAATATCAAGCCCAAAGTCCAATATAAATATATCTTATGCCTAAATCATACTATAATTTAATATAAAAAAATATAGGATAGGCACTCCATATGCATTTAGGCTCATATATCTCCGATTTGTTAATCTAATACTTTCCATATTCCCTTGGGACTCGTAATGTTGTGGTGGTGCTTCAATTCCTATCAATTTTTCTTCGAGCTAACCCAAGAAATAAAAAACTATTACTCGACCTCATATGGAGATCGAATATCATGCTATTTGCCTCCATTGCTTTTGAGAATAACTAAGTGTAAAAACAACTATTAGAATTTTAGATTTATCAATAATCTCCTCCAACTATATATTTGTTGAATCTCAGATTTTGATGATGAAACCAATCGATATGTGTTTACATTTTAATCTACATTTTTAGTGATGCAAGATGCTTCGATCAGAACGAGACAATTAAAACAGGAAATTCATGTTGGGCCGGAGGAACATATCAGAAGATTGGACGTCGCGCCGGTGGATCGATCAACATATCGACAGAAGGCTTCGGGCTGTGGATTCGGGTATCAGGCCAAGAAGAGAGGGTATTGCGCCAAAGATATTGGAGTTGCGGAGTCAACTGACCGATTGGGCAATAGGCTGTAAGAGAGGACGATGCGCCGAAGAATTAGACGAAGCATCGAGGGACCAATGACATGCCGGATAACTTGATTAGATTCTTAGGATTTATTGTCTAGATCGAAGTTTGTTTTACATGTGCAGGATTAACTATGATAGCAAGACATGTAGCAAAATGAAGTCCCAAAGTCAAGATTGAGATCACATTGGGAGTTCGAGAGTTCGTCGAAAGTTCTGCGAGAACCAGCCGAGAAGTCGCAGAGCTTGCTAGAGAAGCTCGTCGGAACTCACCAAGTGGATTGTCGCAAGTCCAGGAGCTTACCGGGAGTCCGCTAGAACATTGCCGATAACTCGTCGGAGGTTCACCGAAAGATTTCCGGAAGCTCGCCAGAAGAATAGACTTATAGACTTAGTTTAGCTTAGAAAATATCTTAGGATTTCGTAGTTAGCACGTAATTGGGCTTAGATT
Source organism: Musa acuminata AAA Group (assembly GCF_036884655.1). Classification (NCBI taxonomy): domain Eukaryota; kingdom Viridiplantae; phylum Streptophyta; class Magnoliopsida; order Zingiberales; family Musaceae; genus Musa; species Musa acuminata. The sequence goes on along the minus strand of NC_088346.1, from coordinate 41,072,421 downwards.
TGGGCCAACCCAATAAGGAGCCAGCTAGGCCCATGTAAGAACTATGTTGGGCCCTATAAGAGGCCCAAACAGTAACCCAAGAAGACTTACCATCGTGGCACAGTCTTCGAGGCTATGTCAGGCGGTGGTACCGCCCAGCACAACCTCCCAAGCGGTGGTACCGCCCAGTGCAGGCGGTGGTACCGCCTATGCCCGGAGAACCCAGGATGAGATATTTTAGGCTCCAAGTTTGAATCAACTTGAAGCCTATAAATACCCATCTCATCCCTGGTTAAAGCACACAAGTATTGAGAGTAAAAAGGTATAGAAACGCTACTGCAATCTTGTGTGAGCTCCTCTCATAGTTCTAAGTGTTAGAATAGATTGAGAGAGGAGTGAGTGTGGTGTAAGGGTTATTTCCTAAACCCAATTAAAGGAGAATTAAGTTGTAAAAGGGTGGTTGGCCTTCGCCTATTGAAGGAAGGCCTCTAATGGATGCCGGTGGCCTCGACGGAAGAGGAATCGAAGGAGTGGATGTAGGTCACGATTGACCGAACCACTATAAACAGTCGTCTTCTCTGGTTTGCATTTATTCTTGCTACTACCTTACTGCAAACCTCTTTAATAGCTTACTGCCTTCAATACTTTTATGAACTCGCTTTTAAATTATGTTTCCAAAAATGATTTTACGTTGGAAACGGTTTTATCGTACGAAAGTTTTGAAAACGATATGATTTTATCTACTATACTAATTCACCACCACACCCCCCCCTCCCCCTCCTCTTAGTGCTCCTGATCCTAACAATTGGTATTAGAGTCTTATTTTTCATATTTGGTTTAACACCCAAATTGAAATGGCTCTTTTCGACAACCAAGAGGGTCAATCTCTCATTCATCTTCCCTTTTTCAATGGGACAAACTACACTTATTGAAAAACTCGAATGAGAGCTTTCTTGCTTTCGTTGGATTTGAATTTATGACACATTATTGAATCCGGTTTTAAAAGGTTTTCTCTTCCAATGAAAGATTGGAATGATTTGGAGAAGAAGACATTTTCTTTAAATGCTAGAGCTATGAATACTCTATTTTACACCTTCGACAAAAATAAATTTAATTGGGTTTCTTTGTACGAAACAGCTTTCGATATTTGGCGTACTCTTGAAATCACACATGAAGGCACAAGTAGTGTAAAAGATTCTAAAGTAAATTTTTTGATGCACAATTTTGAGATGTTTTGTATAGAACCAAGAGAGATAATTGGAGACATGTACACCCGTTTTACAGATGTCGTCAATAGTTTAAAAGCACTTGATAAAAGTTTTTCGAACTTTGAACTCGTTAACAAGATCTTAAGATCACTCTCTATAACTTAGGATTCAAAAGTAACAGCTTTACAAGAAACAAAAGATTTAAATATTTTTCCACTTGAAGAACTTATCAGTACATTAATGACATATGAAATGGTGCACAATGCACATGATGAACGTGATGAACAAAACTACCTTCCAAAGAACAAAAAGGATTTGGGACATAGAATATTTGAAGACCACTCTAGTATAAGCTCAAATGATGATGAACTTGAACTACAAATGAAATATAAAAGGTCCATAAAATAAAAATTAAAGAACAAAAAGAATGTAACTACTTGCTTTGAACATAAGAAAAAGAACAAAAAGTGGGATGAATCGAGCTCCTTCGAATATGAGAAGAAAATCAACAAAGGTGAGGTGGCAAACTATGCCTTAACCACTTTCAATGATGAGGTAATCGAAATCCCCCTAATTTACTTTGAAATTACATAATACTTTTCATGATATATTTTCTTTTTTTAGAAAATATTTTTCCTTAAAAATTACATGTTTAATAATGTTATGAAAATGTAAAAAATCAGGAATCATGTTTATCATGCTAGTGATTTTAAAAATAATCATGAAAAATGTATGTTTTATGATAAATAAATAAAATGATTTTGATTGAAATTATGAAATCATGCTTGATGATTTAATGATGCATAATGATATTTTGATATCATGATTGATGATTTTATTCTATACATGAGATTTTCAAAATTATGCATGATGATTTTTGTGATTTTGTAATTTTTGAAAGATCCTTTTTGGCGTTCATGAATGATGCATGGATTTGACATAAAAGAAAAGAACAAGCATGTATGAAATCAATCAATGAGTTGAAACAAAAGGAGGAAAGCATTTTTCTTGAAAATTTTTCTTTTTCTCTATCTTATCGATTTTTCACTAAGAGACCAATAAAATTATTTATGCCATTTTGAATCTCTTGAAAGTAATGTTGAGATTTTGATGATTATGATGATTTGAATTTAATGGTTTTTATCGAAATCATGATCTTGATTTCTCATGAGTTATAACTTGAAATTATTTATGAATCAAGATCTCCTACTTTGTGTTCTTGTATCTTCTTATTGAAATTTATCGAAATGAATCATGATTTTTTTTTAATTATAATTTTTATGATTTATAAATAATTGAGAGATATTATATATGAATCGAGATCATTTATGTGACATCTTTTTGCTATAGGAATGTCTTCATCTATATCATCATCTTGATTTCTCGATATTCGATACATGATATTTTTCTATGAATCAAGATTTTTCATACTATGATTCTTCTTGATATTCTTCATATGATGATATGAATGCATACAATACTTATGCTTTTTATAATGATGTATTGCTTATGATGTATCATAAATGCTCTAAATGATAAATGTTTGGTAACATGATCAAAATATTGATAAATACTTAAAAAATTTAATATTTTTAGTATCATGTATGATATGCTCATAATGATGATTGATTTTTCGGTATCGTGTACGAAAAATAAAATGTAAGGTTTTGAAATTATGTATATTTTAATTTAAAAATATAATAATACATAAATAAGATTGATACTTACCTTTGTCAAAATCTAAAAATTGATATAAAGAGTCTTCCCTTCTTTTTGACAATGACAAAGGGCTCCCCCTTTGTCAAGAAGAAAGCAAAACTTGCTTCTTGAACATCTCAAATTATTAGCTTCCATGTTGTAAAACAATGTAACATTTTGTTAGCTTGCATTTTTACAAAGAAAGCAAAAATAATGACACTTCTCAAAAGAGAAGAAAGAACTTGCTATCTTGAACATCACTAGCCTGCCTATCTTGAGAAGCAAAGAGTTGATATATCAAAAAAGCAAAATTGCTATCTTGCACATTGCAAAGAAAAGCAAATTTACAAACTTATATAATTCTAAATTATTGCTAGCTTGTATATTGTAAAACATGTTTTCTCTTTCAAATACTTGCTAGCTTAAACATTGCAAAACAAACATGCTGAACTTACATATCTAGCAAAATTTATAAACTTATAAAAACTAAAAATTTTTGCTAGCTTGCATGATTATAAAATTGGAGATTTATGATACAATATATTGAACCTATATTCCAAACACATGAGAATTGTACTTCTCCTTTTTGTTGATGACAAAGGGGGAGAAGTATGTTGATTATATGTAATGATTTTATAATGACATGTTGCTTGGATTTTTAAATCCAAGAGTTTCTATCAATATGGCATATTGATAGGGGGAGTTTGGTTAAACTCCGGGAGTTAAGATTAACTCCATTGTCGGTTGGTTGTCATCATCTAAAAGGAGGAGATTGTTGAATCTTATATTTTGATTATGAAACCAATCGATATGTGTTTATATTTTAATCTACATTTTAAGTGATGCAGAATGCTTCGATCAGGATAAGACAATTAAAGCAGGAAAATCATGTTGGGCTGGAGGAACATGTCAGAAGATTGGACGTCGGGCCGGTGGATCGATCGACGTATCGACAGAAGGCTTCAGGCCGTGGATTTGGGCATCGGACCAAGAAGAGCAGGTATTGTACCAAGGATATCGAAGTTGCGGAGTCAATTGGCCGATTGAGCAATAGGCCGCAAGAGAGGACGATACGCCGAAGAATCAGATGAAGCGTTGAGAGACCAATGACATGCCGGACAACTTGATTAGATCCTTAGGATTAATTATCTAAATCAAAGTTTGTTTTACATGTGCAGGATTAACTACGATAGCAAGACATGAAGCAAAATGAAGTCCCGAAGTCAAGATCGAGATCATGTTGGGAGTTTGAGAGTTCGTCGGAAGTACGGACGTTCATCGGAAGTTCTGTGGGAACCAGTCGAGAAGTCACAGAGCTTGCCAAAGAAGCTCATTGGAACTCACCAAGTGGATCGTCGTAAGTTGAGAAGCTTGCTAGGAGTCCGCTAGAACATTACCGAGAGTTCGTCGGAGGTTCGCTAGAAGATCCCCGGAAGAATAGACTTACGGACTTAGTTTAGCTTAGAAAATATCTTAGGATTTCATAGTTAGCACGTAATTGGGCCAACCCAATTAGGAGCCAGCTAAGCCCATGTAAGAAATATGTTGGGCCCAATAAGAAGCCCAAACAGTAACCCAAGAAGACTCACCGTCGTGGCACAATCTTCAAGATTATGTTAGACGATGGTACCGCTAGTCTAGGTGGTTGTACCACCCCTGGTAGGGTGCCAGGCGGTGGTACCGCCCAGCATAGCCTCCCAGGTGGTGATACCGCCCAGGACAGTGTCAACCAAACTGACACTGGGCGGTGGTACCGCCCAGCGCAGGCGATGGTACCGCCCAGGCCCAGTGTAGGCAGTGGTATTGCCTATGCTCGGGGAACCCGGGATGAGATGTTTTTAGGCTCCAAGTTCGAATCAACTTGAATCCTTTAAATACCCCTCTCATCCCTAGTTAAAGCACACAAGTTTTGAGAGTAAAAAAGTATAGAAATGCTGATGCAATCTTGTGTGAGTTGCTCTCATAGTTCTAAGTGTTAGAATAGTTTGAGAGAGGAGTGAGTGGGGTGTAAGGGTTATCTCCTAAATCTGATAAAAGGAGAATTGAGTTGTAAAAGGGTGATTGACCTTCGTCTATTGAAGGAATGTCTCTAGTGGATGTCGGTGGCCTCAACGGAAGAGGAATCGGAGGAGTAGATGTAGGTCACGATTGACCGAACCACTATAAACAACCATCTTCTCTGGTTTGCATTTATTCTTGCTATTACCTTACTGTAAACTTCTTTAATAGCTTACTGCCTTCAATACTTTTACAAACTTACTTTCAAGTTAAGTTTCCAAAAACGGTTTTATGTCGAAAACGTTTTTATCGTATGAAAGTTTTGAAAATGACGTGATCTTATCCGTTGCATTAATTCACCCCCCCCCCCTCCCCTTAGTGCTCCTGATCCTAACAATATTATGATAATGTTAGTGCTACTTACTTATGTGCTAATTCAGTATTTTGCTTATAGATAAAATATATAGTCATTAACTTTCATTTTATTCACGTTTTTCCAAAAAAAATACTTTGCGTAAGTCATTTCCATACAACTAAATAACTTATAGACTCTTCCACGAAGTCGTTATCACACCAACTAAATACTCAACATCATTTCAAGATTAGTATTAGTCTTTAAGGGCATAAAAGATTGAAGGATTGTGATCGTACCAAGAGACACCTACGTTGTGATCACAGAAAATAAAGGAAGTATATATACACAAATCTTTGCCTTTGATTTAGGATCTAGAAAGGTCTCGTAACATGTATAAATCACAATGTACAATAATGAAATCAACAAAACAGCATTGCATGTCATCTGTATTTCTACTATTTTTAATTATAATTCATTGGACGGCGTCATTAGATGGTTTATTACTATTCTAATGCTTCTGTTTCATTCTTCTTTTTTTTTCAAAAAATAGTCATTTTTGTTTCTTTTATTTATTTTGATACCCAAATATCAAATTAATTAAGGACATCAGAATTAATCAATCTATTATCTTATGTACCAATTTAATTTGTAGGAATGTAAGAGAACTCAAAAAATTACCTGACATAATTTTCCTCCAACTTTATTAGGTATCAAACTGAGATTTGGCTATAATTATAATTGTGAGACAAGTATTTTTATAATCTCATCACACGATTATATTTTGTTGATATTATTGAAAGAAAGCCTTTGATGTTTGACATAATTAAATATAAATTTGAAAAATTAAGTTGATTAGGAAACATATGCAACAACAAAAAAAATATTTATGTATATATATATATATATATATATATATATATATATACATATATATATATATGAATTGAAATTTTAAAAATTTTCTCAAACAAATTATCATTAGATTTGGAATTGGATGCAAATTGAGTCTTATATATATTTGGTCATTTGGGGTTTTAAAAAGTTGAAGCTCATAATATATTTCATATATTAATATTAAGAAATTTTTTTTAGGAATATAATTGTGTGATCAAACTGCTCTAACACAGTTGAATAAAGATTTACTATATAAGGAATGAATTATTCGTATTGTGGAGGAAAAAAATATTTGAATTAATATGTACTTGATATAATACCCAAAAAACCTAAGGACTTATGATGTCATAAGAAAATTATACTTTCTGGAGGGGAGAATGTAATACCCTTTATTCTAACTTATGAATCTCCATGTAATTATAAGTTTTACCAAAAGCTAATTTGTAAAGATTCGAATCTTAGAGGGACTTTTATGCAAGAAGAAATTCTAAGATTTTAAGTTGTATAATCTATAAATATATAATTGTGTAGGCTATCTCTATACCCTAAAGAGAAACTTATACATTGAAGGATTTCACATCGGGACATAGGAATGACAATTAGGAGATCAAATTCATATTCCTAAAAATTAAATTATATATTTATACAATCTTAAGTAATATATTAATATATATTTTTTTCAAAAGAAGAATTTGTTAAGATCTCAACAATTTACAAAAAGATCTTCATAGATCGTTATGTAAAATACAAACTAATTCTGGGAAAAAGATTCCACTCATAAAATATAAGATTTGCCAATTCTAACCCTTAAGGCAGCCAAATTTGTAGCTAGATTACATTACATCAAAGGATGTAAGTTGTTGTGCAAGTTTTCTTATTATCAACGATAATATGGATAATACACTAAGGTATATTCTTTCCTTGAAAGAGCATATCATATATAGTTGTTGAGTCATTTACTAGTATAACCTGATTTTAACTCATCTCAATAGCCATTGTAAAGCATTCCTTGATCGCCATGCCTCTTATTAGATTGGAGTCTTCTTAGAAATGTATTCGTTATGATCTCTGCACCATCCTATAATAATGAAGATCATCGGCATTACTTTTAATCCACCCCTAAGGTAGTTTTCTCAATTAAGCCTAATGACATTTGTTATACATTATCTTTCAGTTGAGAAAGTTATAACATAGATACTAGTATTAGTCAATGCCCTCCAAATGACCTATTATGAAAAACTATTTTGACCTATAATTGGTTATTATGAAAAGAGTTTTTATTTCTAGCCCTCCAAATGAACTATAATTGGTTACTAATGGTAGCCTGCAAAAGTATTCCTATACCTAAATTTTGACCTTCATTTAATCAGTTTCCGAGAATCCAACTATCCTTGTGTTGGAAGTTGATAGGGAGACTAGTTTTCCCAAATATTTCTAAAGAAATGATAATTGAAAAAGAAATAATTAATGGATTCAAGGTCTTGTTAGCATAGAATACATAAAATTTGGGGTCTTAAGTTCATCCTACTGAAGTCTATCAACAGTAGGAAGTCTTTTATATAGTAATTTTTAACACAAATTTTAAATACGAAGAGCCAGGAATCTTTCACAATTATTATCAATCAAACCATATAGGTTATTATTCATCCTTCTTCATTTCTAGGAAGGTGAGCCTTCCATATTCAACTATCGTCACATGAATAGTAGACCTTCCATATCCCTGTATCATCCTTTCATATTTATATGTTGATCGGTTCTTAAAAAAGTTATTTGCAGCAACAAGCCGAGCCGTGGCGAGTGATGGTTGTATCCATACCGCAATTTGTTCGGCGGCAAGTGATGGTACCCATGGCTTGCATGAGGAGAAAGAGAGAAGGTAACTATGAAAAAGAACACTATAACTATGTGCAGTAAGATGCTGATGCTCACAGAAAAAAGTGTTGATTGCGGCGGTGAACAGGGAAAAGAGAGGATTAGTAAAACAAACCCAACTCATAGCAAGCATATAGCTTGTTGTGAATAGGAAGTTCGAGTCTTTAGGGCCACTTATGGCCCCTTGAGGGGATAAAGACCGAGGGAGAAAGTATTAAAGATAGGGAAATGCATCTGAGATGATAAGGTGGGCAGCTTTTCTTTATTTATAGAGAGGGTTTTTTTTTTTTTTTTTTTGGTGATTCCAAGAATAAAAGGGTGGGCAGCTTATCTTTTGAAGTGATCATTTATAATTGGATAAGATATATAATGAAACTAATTATATTCTGATGAACTAATAAAAAAAAAATCATTTATTGTAGGATTCCTTAGAGGATTGGAATAACTCTCATAATAACTCATTGAAGATTAATAGTAATTTTGAATCTAAAGACGGTGCCCTTATATATCATATAGAAATCCTTTTTAGATGATATTATAAGGTACATATCGTACAACCAATATAATGTAATTTGATTTCAATCCTAGTATAAAATTTTTTTCATGTTACATATAGCATATAATAGTTTTTATACTTATAATTGGTATCAAAGTCTAGGTTCTTAACTTAAATATTTTAGATCTATTGTTTTCTGATTTATGATGTTTGAATGGTTCATATTTTGTTGATCTATATTTCTATCTATTTTGTTTTATTATCTGCTTTTGAGAAATGTTAGATTTCCTGTAAACACGATTTTTAATTATCGTGAATGGTCGCTATGTAGCACTGTTGTCTCCCTTGCTATGTACTGCCAGTAGATCTGCTAAAGGCAACGGTTACGCTAGGCAACATGCATGCTGCAACAACTATGCACATAGTCGGCAGCAACACAGGGAGCTGCACGCACACACCAAGCGTGCGACTGGCCAGGCACAGGCAGCAATTGCGCACAGGTGCGTAGGCAACTGCATGGGCGACAACATGCACACGTGATTGTCGCGTGCATGCAAAACCCGTGTCCGAACGGCGGTGACGGCCGCGCCAATGCAGCGGACCACGCTCAAGAATAAGCCACGTAATGGGTTAGTGCTGCTAGGGGGCCACACAGTCGGTAGCCACCCCTAAGCAATGGTCATGCATGGGCACAAGCAACGCCCCGGTAGTGGCAAACGTGCGCAGGCAACGACCGCACCAACGATGGCGGTGGTGGCGACATAGCTAGTAGGGTTTTAGACAAAATTATAGTTTTGCCCTCGAGACTAGAATTTTATCAAATTATAACTCTACCCTTTACAAATATCATAATTTCAGTTTATATCGTATCAACATATTTATAGTTTTACTCTTATAAAATTAAGAATTCTAATTTATAACTTTAATTATAAAATTAATAAATATGATTTATTATAATTATGATTAAATTTCATCATGATTATATTTTGATTATTTGATTATATTTAATTTTATTTAAAAAATATAAATTATGGTTTAATTTTATAGTTTTCTCATATGACTTATTGATTATATTTTTTCATATTGTTACGGACTTAGCTGGTTTTGCCTAAGTCGTGTGGCACACTTGCGTGTCCGTCCGCAATGGTCAGTCTCCCCGAAGCCTCCCATATCCCTTAGGACCCACAAAAGAGAGAACGGGTTAGAGAAAATACCTTATTCGGGATCTATAAGCAAACATTTCTAAAAACACTTCATAAACAAAGTAAATTACAAACATTCTTTACAAGCTCTGAACAGTTGCACAACAAAGAGTAAAATGGTCAATTATAGACTGAAAATCTCTCATACTTGTCCACATGACACAACCTTTATTTACAAGACTAAAGCGGCCACCAACCTAACTATAATGGGACTATTGAGCCTTTGGTCATCCCTATACATGCTATGCAGAGTATGAACATACCAAAAGACACAGATATACATATGCATTACATCAAACATCTTGTTTAAAAGTTTGTCTTTGACATTCTCCCCCACTTATTCCTTCGACATCCTCATCGAAGCTTTTGCCGACACTGCAACTCCTTGCCTTTGCTGAGTCTTCAATCTTTTGCTCCAGCTGTAATGCACCTCCTAGCTCCCAACTGCTCTCCGCTGCTATTTTTGAGTAGTTGAACCTTTGATCCACCATGCTGCTTCAGCACTTTTAGGTTGTTTGGTAGACCACAAGTTTAGCACTTTCATGGGTTCAAATAGATTTTGTCTTCACTCAATATTATGATAATAGTAGAGATATGTAGGAAAGCTTGTATGGTATACTGTTCGATATAGATAATACATATCAATTCGACAAGGGATCAATATAAGTGGTACATATCAATTTATTAATATTTCATATTGTACTATATGTTGGTACGTTAGTACAATTCGATATTTACTATATTGACAATCAATAGATACATCAATACGAATAATAATTTGTTGATTTAATTATTGACCACATGGTCAAATGTTCTAAATTTTCTTTTTCTAAATGTATTTATTACCCATCGTAATGTTTTATATCATATCGAAATATGGGTAAATCATTACACAATCATTATAAAATTCATGAACCTAACAATTCTCTCTTTTTTTTTTTGTTTCCTGTGCAGTAATTGATTTCCTTTAAAAAAAAAAACCATATATGCATGTCAGATATTAGAACTTCCATTGCTACATCTTTCTCTCTTCGTACATTCTTAATAATTCATTTCTCCTGTCCACTAAGTTTAACGGATTTTTGTTATCCCATGGCATCAAAGACGATTAAATAAAAGAAGATGAGTATTTAATTTTTTATTATTCTATCCATACATAAGTTTTTTTTTTCCTTCTTGATTTCTCCTTCTTTTTTCCTCAAAATTTGGAAGATTTTATTCCTCAATTGATATTAGCGTATGAAGGTTCTCATGAAACTAAGACTCAAAGTCAAATGCAAAAGAACGTGTTCTACTTAATCTCAAACTCAAAATAGAAGCTAATTTTCCAATCACAAACTCCATTGAGAATTTACAACCAACTCTTATCATAAACTTAAATTGCTTTTGGTAAATTTTTGCCAGTAGATGCCAGAATCAGCCTTTACCGTCCCTTATTGTGACAAAGAAGACAACAAACCAACGCTTCAGATCTTCTCTGGGATTCCATTTCTTATGCCACTTTGCACTCTGAAACTCTGATATGTGGAAGAAACCGATGTGAGAAAGCTTGTGGTATGATTCAACGAGCTGTCCATTTCATCATCGTAATAACCCTCCCCCCTCTATTGCTGTCGCACTCTAACAAACTTGTGTAGATTCTCCACCACCCGCCTCTCTTCCCGTTGACGGCGAAGGCAACGAAGTGCCAGCTCCACAACCTTCTCCAGCAAATCTATTCCCCCTTAACACACATAGTGTTCGTCCAGCGTCTGTAGGAGCTCTTCCTTGCTCATCGATGCTAGTTTATGGTTCCCTGAAACTGTCATCCCAAACTGCCTTCTTCCTAGCCATTAGTTGCAAGAGAACAACTCCAAAGCTATACACATCAGTTTTTGCCGATAGATGTCCAGTTTCTACGAAATCAGGGTCTACATAGCTGTGAGTTCCTTGCACAACACTCACCGTTTGAGTTCTATCTATCAGCCTCAATCGGGATAATCCAAAGTATGACACCTTTGCCATCAGCTCACCGTCTAAGAGTATGTTGCTAGGCTTCACGTCTCCATGATTGATTACACAAGGCAAGATGTTAATGTCATCTGTAAGCATAGAATCCGTTTTCAAGGCAAATAGGTAAGTGCTGTAAGCTAAAATCTATAATATGCTATAATATGTTATAAGTAATACGAATTTTTTTTTTCTGTTATGATTAAAATTAAATAACATTAGATCAGTTTTTACGATGCATATCTTTTAATATCATCTTAAAAGGATCTCTGTATAATCTAGGCACCATTGTTAGATCCAAAACTGTTGTAACTCTACAAGGAGAACTAGACTCTCCTTCTACTCTCTTCCTATCTTTTCACATTTCACATGATCGCTTCAATTGATGGTTCAAGAGGGTTGAGAGAGAAACTATAATATCTCAACTGCATCCTTTCTGAGATACCTCTTAACCTTTAGAGGTCCTATTTATAAGCGAGAGCAGAGGGTTTAGAATAAATTATTAGGAAAGTTTCTCCCATCGAGGGCATCCCCTAAGGAATCCTATTATAATAAGGATTTCTTTTCCATTGGCTAATATTTGTCATCAAAATACAATCGATTCTATTATATATCTTATCTAATTATAAAGGGTCATATAATCTAACATTCTCCCACTTGGCTCATTAATCAATAAGATATAAAAAATATTTAAAATTAAAATAAATAAAATAAAATTTATTTAAAAATAATTTTACCTAATTGGATTCCAAAAAATTTTGAAAATTATTTTATATATAGTCATGAATTTTAAAAATAAGATAATAAGTCCAATAAACACAATAATACTATATTAATCTAACTAATAATACAAGTTATAGTAGTTTTTTATTATCAATATCATATTCCTTTCATGTACTATAACATTGTTAGTTTTTCCTAATATAGTCTATAATGATCCTTGTAATTTATCTTCTCAAGACAATCCTGTTATTACATTCAACTATAATATACATAAATATAAATATAAACAGGATAGCAGAAACAAATAATGTCAATCATAGTATCTACCTAAACATGCATCACCATATCTTTTATAAATTGCTCATAAACCTCTTTCTAAGAATATTTTCTTTAAATATTTTATATTGTAAAACTTTAGTAAATGAATTAGCAATCATCATAGTGGTGCTTAGGTTCTCAATTAACACTTGCTATTTCTAGACTCTTCTCTAACCACCAAGTACTTTATCTCGATGTGTTTAGAACCATTATAGTACTTGTCATTCTTAGAGAAGAAAACTATTATGGTATTATCATAAAATATCTTCAGTAGTCTGGCAATTGCATCGACTACACTAAGTCCTGAGATAAAATTTTATAACCATAAAACTTGATTTGTAGCCTCAAAGCATGTCATAAATTTAACCTCCATTATTGATGATGTAATAAAATATTGCTTTATACTTTTCCAAAAAAATGTCCCACTAGCTAACATGAATACATATCCTGAAGTGAACTTCCTACTATCGAGGTAATTTATAAAATTAATATATGAATATCCTGTCACTTTAAGCTAATGTAAAATTGATATATAGTGTTTGAGCATATAATAGACTTCTAACTACACACCCACAAGGAATATTCTTCATTTGATTTCTTTCTAAGTCATTTTATGAGCATTGATTTTGGCTGAAATTTTCATCTTTAGTAATAGATGTATCATTGGCTAAGTAAAGCTACATATTAAATCTCTCCAAATATGATTAATATATCCATTTTTTAGATAGTTCTAATAATCCTTGAAATCTATCATTGAATATCTCAATGCTAAAAACATAGACTACCTCATACATATCAATCATCTTAAAGTTCTTGCTAAAAAATATTTTAGTTTTATACAATAAACCAAGATTACTACTGGCAAGTAAAATATTATCCATATGTAAGACTAATATAATAAACTTACTCCCATTTACCTTTAGATATATACATTGATCAACAATATTTTTCTTAAATCTGAAGAAAGTAATGGTATCATGAAACTTTACATATCATTGCTTGGAAGCTTATTTAAAGTCGCAAATGGATTTCTTAAGTTTATGAGTCTAACCTTCTTTTTTATTTTCTATAAATTCTTTAGATTGTTCTATATAGATTTCTTCATCTAAATCTCCATTCAGAAATGTTATATTCACATCCATCTAATGTAGCTTAAGATAGTAAGCTACTAATCTAATGACGATTCTCAATGAGCCAGTTCTAGAAATTAGAGAAAAAGTCTCATTGTAGTCGATGTTTTTTTTTTTCTGAGAAAATCTTTGGCTATAACTCTGGTTTTATATTGTTCGATATTGCCCACTAATTCACGTTTTGTCTTAAAGACTCATATACAACTGACTTTTTTATAATTATTGGATAATTCAATGAGTTTCCAAACACTATTCTGGATCACCGATTTTAACTTTTCGTTTATTGCATCATATCATTTTTCAGAATCATTACATTTTATGGCTTATGAAAATAATAAAGGGTATTTTTTTATTCCTATATCGATTCTTGTAGATATATTACATAATCATCATAAATGGTATGTTTCCTTTTCCTTTGAGATCTTCTCAAAGCTACAAATTGTGATTATTATATAAGATCATCAGTGGCGACATCAACGTCATGTGAGAGTTCATCGATGTTATTTTGTTGTGTACGCAGCCGTCGCTATAGGTAGCCTTACCTAGGAGCGCCGCAATTATGGCTGCCGTTGTAGGCGGCCTTGCCTACGGGCACCCAACCCGCAGGTGGCACCTACTATAGATAGGTCGCCAATCGCAGCTTGCCGGCAGCAACCCGTTGGCCACCAACCCTTTGCACATAAATGGCAGCTAAGGTTGCCATCTGCGAGGGCAACAAGGGCAGCAACAGTTGTTGCCCTTTCTCACTATTGCCTCAAAATTTTTGACATCGAAAGCCTTTCTAAAACACAACATACGTAGTTTAAAACTAATCTTTTACATGAACAACCTAGCTCTGATACCATTGTAGGAAAATCTAAGGGTAACATAACATATGCAACGAAAGAATAGAAAACAAAAATCCTAGATTTTTCGAAAAGGTATTCATCGTCGTACGAAAATTAGTGCGTAAAAACCCGTAAAACTAAAAACCATGTATGAGATAGTTATGTTATATAGGGAGATCGTATATCCCTAAATTCATGCAGATTTGTGAGAGCAGATGAAGGAGGTGAAGTGTTCTCCTCTTTAGCAGTGATCCACATGGCAGGGGCTATGAAGACACTCCTCGAATTACTGTACAAATCTCCATACCTATTGGCTAAGGAGAAGGGGAGAGGAGAATAGGAGGTAGCAACCAAGAAGGCCCAACCTATAGCCATTTGGTTCTCTACTATTTATAGAGGCCCCCTATCATCTTAACCTCAATGGATCCTACCCTATTAGGTACTATATCTCTATTCAACTACCCAAGCCTCTTATATTAGTGGATCTCTATCCAGTAATCTCTTATTGACTCTTATTGGATCTCATCTAGAGGATCCAATAGTTCTAGGGCTTATTAGTTATTCAAAAAAATAGAGGCTCTAACGGATATCTCATATTCGAACCTCTACTCATCGTAACACCTACCATATGTGTGTGATCCTCTAGACCCAATATTGAGCTAGCCGTGAGTCATACCTATCAGAACTCCTTCTGGCTCAATAAATTATTATCTCCATAATAATTCACTTGATTCATCGACTATGGATATACTAAACCACTATGCTGTAGTATCAGACGATACAAGGGAATCTCACTCTAATCAGATTCTCCCGGAGAACTCTTTCTCTCTCGATCCAAATGACCATAGCTAGGGATTTGTCTAAGTAAGAACACTCAAGATATTTCTCTCATGATACCGAGAGTGGATGATTCTTTGTTGATACTCAATAGCCCTCGTAAGTTTAGGTGTCACTCCCGATGCCCGATTGTGTTAGATTTGGAACTTTCAAATATAGAAGTCTGGTAGCAAAGAGTGGAATACTTATACAGGACATCCTTAGCGTCTCAAGTCTATGGACCAAGTACACCATTAGGATGATAGAATCGATATCTGACAATTATGTATCATCAACCATCCAGTATTCTATGAGCGAATTAATCAGTGAACGTATTCTCCAATGAGCACCTGCATTGTATCCCTAGTGTCCACACACGAGCAGTTATGAGATCAATCACCTCCATCATATGGATAGGTATACAGTACACCGGTCTGTCCAGTTATCTTGATGTCCCTCTCGAGTAACCTATGATTGAGATTATTTAGGGTCTTTGTTTAAAGGTGAATTGTGTTGAATCTCGGATTTTGATGATGAAACTAATTGATTGTGTTTAGATGTTTAATTGCATTTTGAGTGATGCAGGTCTACTCGATCAGGAATAGACAGTTGACGCAGGAGGAATTGACGTTGCGCCGGAGGAGATCACGTCAGGATATTGGATGGCAGAAGGCTTCGGACGTCGGGCATCGGGCCAAGAGAGCGGAATTGCACCAAGGATATCGGGGTTGTGGAGGACAACCACCGATTGGGCAACAAGCCGCAAGAGAGGATGATGTGCTGAAGAATCGGACGAAGCGCCAACCAATGACATGCCGGGCAACAGAATGTCAATTCGCGTTGTAATAACTATCTAGATCAGAGTAGAGTTTTGGATTGCATGTGTAGGATTAACTACGATAACGATGAAGACATAAAGCAAAACAAAGTGCGGAGTCAAGCACGAAGGATTCGTTGGGAGTTCAAGAGTTCGACGGAAGTCCGATGGTTCATTGGGAACGCTGCCGGAACTAGCCGAGAATGAGTAGGGAGCATGCTGAAGGGTTTTTCGGAAGCTCATCGGAAGGTTCGTGGGAAGTTCGCGGAGTTCGCCGAGAAAGATCGGAGCTTGCCGAAGAAGCTCGTTGGAACTCACCAAGATCAAATCGTGAAGTCTAGGAGCTTGCCGGGAGTCCGCAAAATGGTTTCCGAGAGTTTATCGGAAGACCATCGAAAGTTCGCCGGAAGAAGTCTTGACTTACGGACTTTGTAATAGCTTATAAAATGTCTTTAAATTCGTAGTTAGCACATTAATTAGGGTTAGGATTAGGTGTTAATCCTATAACTCAAGTAGGGGCCAATTGGGCCTGAGTTCGGACTGGTTTGGGCCATGTTTGGAGCCCAACTAGTGGGCTGAAATAGTGTAGGCGGTGGCACCGCCCAGAACCCGAGATCTGAGCGGTGGCACTGCTGGACTGAGCGGTGGCACCACCCAGCACCCGTGAGGTTCGGCGGTGGCACCGCTAGCCTCGGAAACCCAAGAGAATTCAAATTTTTGGAGCCCAAATTTGAATCCTCTTGGGGCCTATAAATACCCCTCTATTCTCAACTGAGATCACAACCTTTGAGAAGCAAGAGAGTGAGCCAAAAGTCTTAGCAAAGTCTTTAGCAAGTTTTTATCTTCAATTGCTTTGAGTGTTCACCTCCTTCTTTCTATTCAAAAATTTGTAAGAGTGTGAACCACTTGTAAAATGTTGTAAGAGGGGTATTAGTCCTTCCCCTACAAGAGATTTGATAGTGGAAGTTGGGAGCCTCTTCGAAGAAGGCTTCACAAGTGGATGTAGGTCATTTTGACCGAACCACTTTAAAACTGTTGCGTTATCTGGTTTGCATCCTACTCTTGTCATTTACATACTGCAAACTTCTCTACTTAGTCACTAAGCTTCCATACGCTTCTAAGTTATCAAGTTTCTAAAATTGATTTTCATTAATATTACTTTTTATCGTACGAAAGATTTGTTGAAACTAACGTTTTAATCCGCTGCACTAATTCACTCCCCCCTCTTAGTGCCGCTCCGATCCTAACAATTGGTATCAGAGCCCGGTATTTCTCATTTCGGATTTACACTTGAGAGAAATGACTCTTCATAGCTTTCAAGAGGGCTTATCGGTTGTTCGTCCACCATTGTTTAACGGATTGGACTACACTTATTGGAAAACTTGAATGAGAGTTTTCTTGATTTCTATGAATTTGGATTTATGGAATATCATTGAAAACGGTTTTCAACTTCCCTCTAAATCGATGAACGAATGGTCGGATTTGGAGAAGAAATATTTTTCTTTAAACGCAAAGGCTATGAATGCCTTATTTTATGTTTTGGACAAAAATGAGTTCAATCGGATTTCTAAGTGCGAAACGACTTTTGATATTTAGCGAACACTTGAAATCACATACGAGGGAACTAGTAGAGTCAAAGACTCGAAAGTTAACATTTTATTACATGATTTTGAGCTTTTTCGAATGCAACCAAGCGAGACTATTGGCGACATGTACACCCGTTTTACGGATGTCGTCAATAATCTAAGAGTTCTTGGTAAATATTTTTTGAATTTTGATCTCGTAAGCAAGATCTTAAGATCCCTTCTAAAAAGGTGGGATCATAAAATAACCGCAATACAAGAAACAAAAGATTTAAATATTTTTCCACTTGAAGAACTTATCGGCTCATTGATGACATATGAAATGGTGCGTAATGCACATGATGAACACGATGAACACTTGAACCACTTTCCAAAGAATAGGAAGGATTTGGAACTCCGGACAAATGAATACCACTTGAGCGATGACTCAAGTGATGAGGACAATGTTGAACTTGAACTTCGAACACTAAATCTTAATAAGTTCATTAAACAAAAATCTAAAATAAACAATGAACTTGAACGGAGGAAGAGGCCAAATAAAAGGAAGGCACCCAAGGATGAATCAAGAACTTCCAAAAGTGAAACGGCGAATTGGGCTTTGACGGGCTTCGACTACAAGGTAAGTAACTCAACTCTCTTGAATTATTTTAAAATTACTTGAAGTCTTTCATGAGTACTTAATTTAGATAGTAGGAATAGGAAATAAAAAAAAAATTGTTTTTCAAAAATTATATCATGTTTTTCTTTTTAGCATCTTTGAAAAATTAAAAATTTGATCATAAAAAGTATATAGCTAAGGTTTCATGCATGTTATGTTTTGAAATGTTGAATGATGTATGCAATGTTAGGGATGATAATGCTTAGGATTAATCCATGTATGTGTATCTTGATGATTTTATGTCATGCATGAGTTTTTGAAGTAAATGTTGATTTGAAACTCTCATTTTAGATTAACATGTTTTTGGTCTAATCGTTTTTATGACGAATTAAGATAACATAGTACATGTACATCTATATATGAATTTTTTGATAGTCTTTTGATGATAGATGTGTTTGGTCTTGACGATTTCATAACGAAACTTATGTTTTGATTTTAAATGATGATATATGTTTTCACAAAAGACTTGAATACCCTCACATGAAATCAATTGTATGAAATGTAAATGAATTTTCTATCCTATTGAGATTAATAAGTTTATTTTACCAATCTTGTGAATCTCATGAAAATAAACATAATGAATATTTTGAAAAATAAATGAGTGTATCATGCTTTTGGTCTTAATGATTTCTCTTGAACATACTTTTTGGAATCATGATGATTTGTTTTACGAAATTTACCTTTTCGTCATAAATGTTGACACTTGTTTAATTAAAGGTAAAGGCATGCTTATAAGAAGCAAATCATATGAATAAAAAATTATGAAAACGAAATGCGATCCTCTATCTTATCGACTTTTCAATAAATCTATGCTTGTCATATATGAATTTATTGAATATGACTTTGAGGATGATTTCAGATTTCACAAATGCTTATTCATACTTATGACATGAGATAAATGAATCCTTGACTTACTCTTTATATGGCTTGAAAATAGATGTTTAAAATCTTGCTTGATGAGTTGTTTTATAAGATTTTGCCTTTACATCTTGAACTTTCATGCTTATCTTGATTTGGCTTATAATGTTTAGATGAAAAAGAATCATTTAAAAAATACTTTTCCCATAGATTAATGATTTCATGATATTTTGTGAATCTCGAAATTGATTTTGATAACTTGATTATGAATTTCAAGTTAATGATTTGATTTGAATGAGTTTTATCTAAATCATAATCTTGATCTTGCAAAATTGAAGTCACAAATAATATCTTTTGGTATTCATGAATTGATACTCACAATATGAAAGTATTGGTATTCATGACTTGAATTGGATTGAAACATTGCATGCTTAAATTAATCATTCTCCTATGTTTCAAAAATTCTTTAAATACCTTATGTGATGATTGAAAATTAACTTGCTTTATGATAAATCTATATATACAATTTTAATGATGAGATTTTTGATAAATTTGACGATTTGAATTTGAATGAGTTTGTATTCGAATTATGATCTTGACTTCTTGAATTTACTATTTGAGATTTCTTTTAATCACAATATCTTCTTTGTACACCAACAATTTTTGTTATTTATAAAAAGAAGAGATTTGATAAAATGAATCATTGTTGACTTACTATTCGGTATCATGAATACTTTATTATCATACATGAAAATAGTGATAAATATTTTGAAAATAAATGTTTGTATCATGTTAGATGATTTTACATTTTGTGCATGATGAGTTATAGTGATGATTGAAACAATGATTGAAATGATATGAATGATGATTGGGAATCATACATATAATGATGAGTTTATATGTTTTGAAAATATATATGATGATTTGGTATTATGCATGCAATAATGATGCATACAATGATAAAATATTCATGATGAAAAATTGTCTTGACATTCATAACTCGATTATTCATCCTTTGTCATGATTTTGAAATCGTTGTAAAATGAAAAAGAACTATAAAACTGTATTCTTCTTTTCATTTTGACAATGACAAAGGGGGAGAAATATTGCTAGCTCAAGATGCAAAATTTGGAAACTTGCACATTGCAAAAGAAGCAAAACTTGCAACTTGCACATTGCAATAGGAAGCAAGAATCATGAGCTTACACAAGAAAGCTATCTTGTATTTACTTTCGTAATTATTTGCTAGCTTGTATGTAGTAAAACTTGCATATCATAAAAGTTGCTACCTTATAGAGAAGCAAAGAATTGCTATCTCGAAAGAAGAAAAAATGCAAAACTTAGAAAACTTGCAATATAATTGCTCTTGCCATACTTTGTATCAAAAATAGGTTGATATCCTTAAAAGCATCGCATTAAATTTTTTAGTATTGCAATGTAACACATGTATTGCAAATTGAAAATTTTGAGACTATTATCATATCATGTTTAACAATTGATGTCTTTCATGACATGATTTCTTTGCATTTTTATCTTGTATGTATCATGTGATGATTGAAATATTGATTGATGCAAATTCATAATTTATGTAAAAGTCTAAATCATTGGTTCCTCTCCTTCTTTTCGGCAATGACATAGGGGGAGAAAGATTGCTAGCTCAAGGCAAATGTTGGCTAGCTTGTAATCTTTCCGTCATTTTGACAAAAACAAAGAGGCGGAAGCTTTTGCTAGTTAGAACATGCAAAGAAAAGCAAAGTGCAATCTTGCATAAGAAGCAAGTGTTGAATTGCCATGATTGAACTTAAGAATCTTGCTATGCTTTTGTGCTTATATGTTGTAAAAACTTGCATATATTTTAAAATAGCTAGAGCTACTTCTCCTTTTTGTTGATGACATAGGGGGAGAAGTATATTGATGACTTCATGCATTGAATTGAATATTTTATATATTTACATGATGGTTTAAATATTTTTCATAACATATAATGAATGCTACTTGGATTTGGTATAATCCAAGTGTTCTATCAATGGCATATTGATAGGGGGAGTTTGGTTAAATTCCGGGGAGTTTAGGTTAACTCCGTTAGTCATCAATTAGTTGTCATCATAAAAAAGGGGGAGATTGTTGAATCTCGGATTTTGATGATGAAACTAATTGATTATGTTTATATATTTAATTGCATTTTGAGTGATGCAGGTCTACTCGATCAGGATTAGACAGTTGACACAGGAGGAATTGACGTTGCGCCGAAGGAGATCACGTCAGGATATTGGATGGCAGAAGGCTTCGGACGTCGGGCATCGGGCCAAGGAGAGCGGAATTGCACCAAGGATATCGGGGTTACAGAGGACAACCGTCGATTGGGCAACAAGCTGCAAGAGAGGATGATGCGCTGAAGAATCGGACGAAGCGCCAACCAATGACGTGCCGGGCAATAGAATGTCAATTCGCGTTGTAATAACTGTCTAGATCGGAGTAGAGTTTTTGCTTGCATGTGTAGGATTAACTACGATAACGATGAAGACATAAAGCGAAACAAAGTGCGGAGTCAAGCACGAAGGATTCGTTGGGAGTTCAAGAGTTCGATGGAAGTCCGAAGGTTCGTTGGGAACGCTGCCGGAACTAGCCGATAATGAGTAGGGAGCTTGCTGAAGGGTTTTTCGGAAGCTCGCCGGAAGGTTCGTGGAAAGTTTGCGGAGTTTGCCGAGAAAGATCGGAGCTTGCCGAAGAAGCTCGTTGGAACTCACCAAGATCAAATCGTGAAGTCTAGGAGCTTGCCGGTTATCCGCATAATGGTTTCTGAGAGTTTATCGGAAGACCGTCGGAAGTACGCCGGAAGAAGTCTTGACTTACGGACTTTGTAATAGCTTATAAAATGTCTTTAAATTCATAGTTAGCATATTAATTAGGGTTAGGATTAGGTGTTAATCCTATAACCCAAGTAGGGGCCAATTGGGCCCGAGTTCGGACTGGTTTGGGCCATGTTTGGAGCCCAACCAGTGGGCTGAAATAGTGTAGGCGGTGGCACCGCCAGATTAGGCGGTGGCACCGCCCAGAACCTGAGATCTGAGTGGTGGCACTGCTGGACTGAGCGGTGGCACCGCCCAGCACCCGAGAGGTTCGGCGGTGGCATCTCCATCGACAAGCGGTGGCACCGCCAACCTCGAAAACCCAAGAGAATTCAAATTTTTGGATCCCAAATTTGAATCATCTTGGGGCCTATAAATACCCCTCTATTCTCAACTGAGATCACAACCTTTGAGAAGCAAGAGAGTGAGCCAAAAGTCTTAGCAAAGTCTTTAGCAAGTTTTTGTCTTCAATTGCTTTGAGTGTTCACCTCCTTCTTTCTATTCAAAAATTTGTAAGAGTGTGAACCACTTGTAAAAGGTTGTAAGAGGGGTATTAGTCCTTGCCCTACAAGAGATTTGATAGTGGAAGTTGGGAGCCTCTTCGAAGAAGGCTTCGCAAGTGGATGTAGGTCATTTTGACTGAACCACTTTAAAACTGTTGCGTTATCTGGTTTACATCCTACTCTTATCATTTACATACTACAAACTTCTCTACTTAGTCACTAAGCTTCCACACACTTCTATGTTATCAAGCTTCTAAAATCGGTTTTCATTGATATTGCTTTTTATCATATGAAAGATTTGTTCAAAATCGAAGTTTTAATCCGCTGCACTAATTCACCCCCCCCTTCTTAGTGCCACTTCGATCCTAACAAATCGATCTTTTTATCATGACCTCATCATGATCTTGTTAGGATCGGAGTGGCACTAAGAGGGGGGGGTGAATTAGTGCAGCGGATTAAAACGTTGATTTCGACAAATTTTTCGTACGATAAGAACGGAACTTGAAAAGCTTAACTTGAAAGCGTATTCTTAAAGTTGCGCAGCAAAGGTAATGATGAAACAAAGCAAGTAAGAAGATTTGTAGTAATGTAAATGACAATAAGAAATGCAAACCAGAGATTACGCCGTTTTTAAAGTGGTTCGGTCAAGTGACCTACATCCACTTGCGAGGCCCCTCTTCGATGAGGCTTCCACCTTCCACTAGCAAATCTCTTGAAAGTGAAGGGTGAATACCCCTCTTACAACTTTTACAAGCGGTTCACTCTCTTACAGATTTTCAACAAGAAAGAAGGAGGTGAACACTAGCAAATTGAAAACAAGATAAGCTAACACTTTTCTAAGGCTTTTCTCTCAAACACTTGCTGCTCAAAAAGTTGTTATCTCAGCTGAGATTTGAGGGGTATTTATAGGCCTCAAGAGGATTCAAATTTGGGCTTCAAAATTTGAATTCTCTTTGGGTTCCCGCTGTTGGAGGTGCCACCGCCTAGCCAAGCGGTGCCACCGCCCAGGGCTCGGGTGCTGGGCGGTGCCACCGCCCAGCTAGGCGGTGCCACCGCCTACAGTGTTTTCAGCCCGACTACAGTGTTTTCAGCCACTAGTTGGGCTTCAATCTTGGCTCTCTAGTTCGCTGGTTTAGCTTAATTTTTAGCCTAAACCAACTCTGACTTTGGGCCCAGTTGGCCCCTAACCAGGATATAGGATTATCTCTTAATCCTAATCCTAATTACAAGTGGACTACATAACCAAAACACATCCTAAGCAAATTTTCAACCGCGAACGTCGAGTCTTGTTCTGGCGAGCTTTCCGACGAACTTTCTGCTGACGGGCTTCTAGCAAGCTCCCGAACTTGTGATGACTTTAATGAGTAGCCGAGCCTTCTCGGTGATCTCCGTGAACCTCCGACGATCTCTTCGGCGAACTTCCGAAAATTCCGACAAGTTCCCGATTTCTTCTCGGTTGGTTCTGGCAGCATATCCGACGATTCTTCGGACTCTTAAACGTCCATCGAACTTGACTCTGGTATTCTCGCTTTGTGTTTTCTGGTTATCGTAGTTAATCCTGCACACACAAGCAAACACTCTACTCCGATCTAGACAATTATTATAACGCAAATTGACATTCTGTTGCCCGGCACGTCATTGGTTGGCGCTTCATCCGATTCTTCGGTGCATCGTCCTCTCTTGCGGCTTGTTGCCCAATCGGCGGTTGACCTCCGCAACCCCGATATCCTTGGCGCAATTTCGCTCTCCTTGGCCCGATGCCCGACGCCCGAAGCCTTCTGCTATCCAATATCCTGACGTGATCTCCTCCGACGCAACGTCAATTCCTCCTGCGTTAATTGTCTAATCCTGATCGAGTAGACCTGTATCACTCAAAATGTAGTCAAACATTTAAACACAATCAATTAGTTTCATCATCAAAATCCGAGATTCAACAATCTCCCCCTTTTTGATGATGACAACTAATTGATGACTAACGGAGTTAACCTTAACTCCCCGGAGTTTAACTAAACTCCCCCTATCAATATGCCATTGATAGAACACTTGGATTATTCCAAATCCAAGTAACATTCATCACATGTTATGAAAAACATTTAAACTATCATGCAAATATAAAATATTTAATTCAATGCATGAAGTCATCAATATACTTCTCCCCCTATGTCATCAACAAAAAGGAGAAGTAGCTCTAGCTATTTTAAAAGATATGCAAGTTTTTGCAACATAAAGCGAGATTTTCATCACAACATATAAGCACAAAAGTATAGCAAGATTCTTAAGTTCAATCATGGCAATTCAACACTTGCTTCTTGTGCACGATTGCACTTTGCTTTTCTTTGCAATGTGCATGATAGTATTTCTTTGTAATATTCAAAATAGCAAATTGTACATCATGCTAGCTAGCATATTAAAGATGTTCAAGACAGTAAGTTTTTCTTCTCTTTTGAGAAGTGTTATTTTTGCTTCCTTTACAAAGTGCAAGCTAGCAAAGTATTTGAAAAAGTGAGCCAGTTTTGTAACATACAAGCTAGTAAAAATGTCAAAAGCAAATACAAGATAGCTTTCTTGTTGAAGTGTGTAAGCTATCGATTCTTACTTCCTATTGCAATGTGCAAGTTGCAAGTCTTGCTTCTTGAGATGGGCAAGATAATGATGTTCAAGAAGACAACTTTTGCTTCTTGAAATAAGCAAGTTAGCAATCTTTGCTACTTAAGATAGGCAAGCAAGCAATCAAGTTTTTGCATCTTCTTGACTTGTGCAAGCAAGCTATCTCCCCCTTTGTCATTGTCAAAAAGAAGGGAAGACCCATTACATCAATTATGACAAAGGTAAGTATCAATCTTAATTGTGCATCATCATATTTTCAAATTAGAATATGCACATTTTCAAAAACCTTATATTCATTCATGCATGATATTGAATAAATCGATCAACATTATAAGGATATCATACATGATACTAAAATTTTTAACTATTTGTCAACATTTTGATCATGATACCAAATATTCATCATTTAGAGTATTCATGATACAAAATATTAAATCAATATTTATAATACATCATTTTAGCGACAACTCATAGTATTTTAAATCATGATTTACATCATATGTAATACATCACATCATAATTAGAAAGCACAAATATTGCATATATCATTGCAAATCATAAATGTTTCATATCATGATGGTATCAATTTGTCAAATTATATCCTACCAAAAACTTATCCCCATTTGTATTTCATGCATAATTTCACTTCATAACATTAGGAGTATCAAGAGGAATTAATTGGGTGATGAGATTAATATTTCACGAATACATGGAATTGTATAAAAAATCATATCATAAGTGTTTCATACATTCATATCATCACATGAAGGAATATAAACAAAAATTAGTGATGAGATCTTACTTCATGAATACAATAAAATTCATATAGCATATCATGGTTTATTAGAATTAGTCTTCCTTTTGGTGAATAGCAAAAAGAGTGGTAGGAGAGCAAGATCTCAATTCATGCATATCAAATATTCAATCATCAAAATCATGAACCATCTAGAAAATTCTCCTCTTTAAATATTCAAAGAGAGAATCATGATGAACATTCTTGGTTTACATAAAGTTTCAAAACATAATTGTCAAGATTATGAATACTAAAAGACTATGAAACATTTCGACAAATCTCCTTTTAAATAGAAAAGAAAATGTTGATTCATAAAGGATTTCATGTTATGAATTTCAAGAGATCAAGATCATGATTTCAATAAAAAATTATTTAAATTTAAATCATCAAAATCATTATCAAAATCCAAGAGATTCACAAAGATGATACAAATGGATTCATCAAAATCAATAAGATTGAGCAAAATAATTTTCAAGAATGTTATCCTCTTTTCGATTATTTCAAAACATATGATTTTGTTTCATTTATACCAAATAAAAACATTTCTCATGTTTAAAACCGAAAGAGTAAGATTTATTACAACAAAAATCAATAAGGTACTTTCATTATGGTAAAAATCAATGATCCATAAATCGTAAAAGATTCATCATCCATAATTTCGAAATTTATTAAGCATGATCATTAAGCATAACACTAAAACATGGTTTCAAAATGTTTAATATTTTCATGCATATCAAATATTTTCAAATTCGAACATGCAAAATTTCAAAACTATATCTTCCATTTTTCATAAATAACTCAATCATCATTATGAACATATTGTACATGATATTCAAGTCATAAATTATCAAGATGTCAAATAGAGTAGGTTAATTTGAATGTATCATTTTTAGTGAATACCAAGAAGAATCACATCATGAAAGAATTTTGATTCATGGAAAAATTTCATGTATCGAATATCGAGAAATCAAGATGAAAATATATATGTAAAAATATTACAAGTTGTATTCAAGAGAAAAATCATCATTTGTTTACAACTCATTCAATTTTGTCAAATCAATATCATGATTTTGATATAATTCATTTCTAATTCAAATCATCAAACCAAAATCATTTTCAAGGGATTCATATAAATCAACAAGATAGAGAAAAATAATTTTCAAGAACAATGCTTTTCTCTTTTTAGTTATTTAAATTCATGTCATTTATGCTAGATAAAAAAGTGCATCAACATTTAGGATCGAAAAATGAATTTTATCATAAAAACCATCAAGACCAATAAATCATAAAAATCATCATGTATAACTTTACAATCTCATGCATAAAATCATCAAATCATAGCATCAAAACTTTCAATGGTTTCATTACAACATCAAGTAAGGTTTTATTGAACATAATTTTGAATGATTCTTATAGATATTTAAAATTTCTTTAGTTTTACTTTATATGATTGACTTTATATTAGCATGCTTCAAATTTTTGTTCTTATGTCAAAACTATACATCATGTTTGAAAACCAAAGATAAGGTTCATAAAAAATCATCAAGCCTTCCATTCAAAAGTCATGCATCGTCATTGAAAATCAATATGGAAATCGTCAAAATACAAATTCTTGCTTCTCAAGCACATATATAAGATTAATCTTACTAGGTGTATAAGCATTAGATTTATATTTAACATTTTACTGCATTAACATAACACATGCAATTTTCAAGAAAATTAATCCTAAACTAAATTAAAAATAACTCAAGAAAGTATTATGTAATTTCGAAATAAATTAGTGGGATTTTGATTACCTCATTGTTGTAAGAGGGTGAGGCATAGTTTGCCACCTCGCCTTTCTTGATTTTCTCCTCGTCTTCGGAAGAGCTCAATTCATCCCAACTTTTGTTCTTCTTGCGTTCAAAGCAAGTAGTTCCATTCTTTTTGCTTTTTAATTTTTGTTTCATTTGTAGTTTAAGTTCACCATCACTTGAGCTTATGCTCGAGTGGTCTTCATGTGTTCTATGTCCCAAATCCTTCCTATCATTTGGAAGGTTGTTCTCGAGTTTCTTTTTTGTCACATTGTTCATTTCGTAGGTCATTAGAGACCCAATAAGTTCTTCGAGAGGGAATGTTTTAAGGTGCTTGGCCTCTTGAATGGCTGTAACTTTTGGATCCCAACTTTTTGGAAGGGATCTTAAGATTTTAGTGACTAGTTCAAAATTAGAAAAACTTTTACCAAGAGCTTTGAGTCCATTGATAACATCCGTGAATCGGGTGTATATGTCTCCGATGGACTCACTTGGTTTCATCTGGAAAAGTTCGTAAGAATGCACAAGAATATTGATTTTGGACTCTTTCACTCGGCTAGTGCCTTCATGAGTGACCTCTAGAGTTCTCCAAATATCAAAAGCCGAGTCACACATCAAAACGCGATTAAATTCACTTTTGTCAAGTGCACAATATAAGGCATTCATAGCCTTTGCATTTAAAGAAAACATCTTCTTCTCCAAATCATTCCAATGGTTCATTGGGAGAGAAGACATTTCAAATCCATTTTCGACTATGTCCCATAAATTCAAATCCAAAGAAAGTAAGAAAACTCTCATTCGAGTTTTCCAACAAGTGTAGTCCGTCCCATTGAAAAAGGGAGGACGAATGAGAGAGTGACCCTCTTGAAAGCCATAAAGAGCCATTTCTATTTGGGTGTTAAACCAAAGTAGAAAACCGTGGCTCTGATACCAATTGTTAGGATCGGAGTGGCACTAAGAGGGGGGGGTGAATTAGTGCAGCGGATTAAAACGTTGATTTCGACAAATTTTTCGTACGATAAGAACGGAACTTGAAAAGCTTAACTTGAAAGCGTATTCTTAAAGTTGCGCAACAAAGGTAATGATGAAACAAAGCAAGTAAGAAGATTTGCAGTAATGTAAATGACAATAAGAAATGCAAACCAGAGATTACGCCGTTTTTAAAGTGGTTCGATCAAGTGACCTACATCCACTTGCGAGGCCCCTCTTCGATGAGGCTTCCACCTTCCACTAGCAAATCTCTTGAAAGTGAAGGGTGAATACCCCTCTTACAACTTTTACAAGCGGTTCACTCTCTTACAGATTTTCAACAAGAAAGAAGGAGGTGAACACTAGCAAATTGAAAACAAGATAAGCTAACACTTTTCTAAGGCTTTTCTCTCAAACACTTGCTGCTCAAAAAGTTATTATCTCAGCTGAGATTTGAGGGGTATTTATAGGCCTCCAGAGGATTCAAATTTGGGCTTCAAAATTTGAATTCTCTTTGGGTTCCCGCTGTTGGAGGTGCCATCGCCCAGCCAAGCGGTGCCACCGCCCAGGGCTCGGGTGCTGGGCGGTGCCACCGCCCAGCTAGGCGGTGCCACCGCCTACAGTGTTTTCAGCCCGACTACAGTGTTTTCAGCCACTAGTTGGGCTTCAATCTTGGCTCTCTAGTTCGCTGGTTTAGCTTAATTTTTAGCCTAAACCAACTCTGACTTTGGGCCCAGTTGGCCCCTAACCAGGATATAGGATTATCTCTTAATCCTAATCCTAATTACAAGTGGACTACATAACCAAAACACATCCTAAGCAAATTTTCAACCGCGAACGTCGAGTCTTGTTCTGGCGAGCTTTCCGACGAACTTTCTGCTGACGGGCTTCTAGCAAGCTCCCGAACTTGTGATGACTTTAATAAGTAGCCGAGCCTTCTCGGTGATCTCCGTGAACCTCCGACGATCTCTTCGGCGAACTTCCGAAAATTCCGACAAGTTCCCGATTTCTTCTCGGTTGGTTCTGGCAGCATCTCCGACGATTCTTCGGACTCTTAAACGTCCATCGAACTTGACTCCGGTATTCTCGCTTTGTGTTTTCTGGTTATCGTAGTTAATCCTACACACACAAGCAAACACTCTACTCCGATCTAGACAATTATTATAACGCAAATTGACATTCTGTTGCCCGGCACGTCATTGGTTGGCGCTTCATCCGATTCTTCGGTGCATCGTCCTCTCTTGCGGCTTGTTGCCCAATCGGCGGTTGACCTCCGCAACCCCGATATCCTTGGCGCAATTTCGCTCTCCTTGGCCCGATGCCCGACGCCCGAAGCCTTCTGCCATCCAATATCCTGACGTGATCTCCTCCGACGCAACGTCAATTCCTCCTGCGTTAATTGTCTAATCCTGATCGAGTAGACCTGTATCACTCAAAATGTAGTCAAACATTTAAACACAATCAATTAGTTTCATCATCAAAATCCGAGATTCAACAGATCTGGTTCCCATTGCACGGATCCATGGACATCACAATATATATATGCAACAAGCAATATAAAGTGAGAAAATACCATAATAATAATAATAAGTAAAAAGACTGTGTATCATGTCACACATGCCATAACTCATGTGATTGGCTTATAGGGCACCTATGACTAGCAGAAGCATGAGATGAAGCCAAGTGTCTGTGTTTAACGATGCAACATGAAATGTTTTTGCTATTTGCCGTGAAGTCGGTTGCTAGAAGTGCTATAGCTTTGAGTATAGAAGCTCTCAGACTCATAGATTTGGGCAGCTCTCAATGGGATGAAGGTGCTTCCTAGAGGAGGGTGGCTTCTGTTGTGAGTAGTGTTTGTGGTAGTTGTTGGCAATAGGTAGTAGCGGTGGCGTAAAGCCCACCATGGATTGATGTCATCGTAGGCAGCCGGATGATGGGGATGTGATGGCATCTTGTCACAAACAATCATCGCGCACCCATAATAACTTCATTCAATGAACCATTCATCACTTTTGCATGCTTGAATAGATACATGACAGCATATTTTGCCTTGGTTTTATATGTTTTTGCTTGAAAAATATAAGCAATGATATTTCACAACACTACAGTGCGACCGCTCATCGTATCAGGCCAAACTTCTCCAAAATGACTTTGTTTTCACGTACCATAGCCTAATTTCTATAGACCACAACCTCATGTAAAACGTCAGCCATCTCAACACTCTAGAACCCCTCGAGTGGCACCGGGAGAATAGGGCTTCGAGGTAGTGTCAAGCGTTGAACAATCTTCACAAGTTCGCATGTTAACTTGATAGGAACTTGCCTTCGTGTCCGACACCCGGTGAGTAGTTGTTTACAAACTTATAATTGTTCATTCAACCTTCTAAAATCTTTGTTTTCTCCTTCCTCTCTTCTCTCTCTTGCACTTAAGGTGCTTGCTGAATTACTTGTAAAGCTTCTCTCTTTGTGAGATGTCGAGACTTGTCCATCACTCATTTTTAAACTAATTAACTTTCTATTTTACAGGTCCTTTGGGACCTATACACGGTTGCAGCTAGGCTGACTCTTTGCAGATGCATATGTCTTAAAGGTGCCTTATGACTTAGGCAATCCCGGCTAAGTCTTAGGAGTTGGCATATGGGTGCTTCACAACTTAGGCATCTTCAACTAAGTCCATGACTTTGCCGCAAGGGTGCCTCATGCCATAGTAATTCGAGCAAGCATGAAGAAACTTTGCAATCTCGCTATAGTAAAGCATCGTGGTGAATTAAGCAGGACGGGGCAAGTTGGACCATTGCCTTAAGTAGCCGCAAGTGGGCTATAAGTGCAAACTTGCTCTCATACTATTGGAGCCATTCTAGAGGAGCGTGGCAGCAAACATGATGAGCGAGAAGTTGGCTACTCTCCGCAAGTGGAAGAGGCACAATCTAGAGTGCCAACTGGGATAAAGAGCCACAATGAGATACTCATAGCAGTCAAAACCCAACTAGATATTCTTGAAGTGAGCTTGGAGAAACTCTACCAAGGCCAAAGAAGGCTTCTTAGGGTAGAGAGCTTGCAAGAAGAAGCATAATCTCAAATCGACAAGGTCAAGTCCCTAGTCGATCGACTAATGGAAGACATTAAAGACTCTGTGCAACGTATGCATGAAGTCGTGGCAGAACTCACTTCCAGAGTGACAATGCTCACAAGGGTACTGAATGTGGGAGGGAGCAACACCTGCATTGTGCCATCACAAAACTTGAGGGCACTTGAGCCTCATTGCCATAAAGGTACTAGGGTTGCAAAAGAGCTCAAGATTTTTTTGTTTGACATAAAATAGTACTTTCAAGCTACAATACCTGAAGATACCAAAGTTTCAATAGCAAATATGTATTTTAAATGGGGATGCAAAACTTTAATGGTGAATCCATTGGGAAGAGATCCAACAAGGTTGGTGTTGAGTGGACACATGGGAGGAATTGATGCGAGAGTTGAGAACTCAATTCCTACTCGAGAACACAAAGTTCGTTATAAGGAGGAAATTGAGACAACTTCACCAAACTACTTCCATTCGGGATTACATAAAATAATTTTTCACATTGATATTAGATATAGAGAACATATCCGAAAAGGATAAGCTATTTAACTTCCTTAATGACCTGAAGCCATAGACACAATAAGAACTACATTAAAGGAATATTATTGATGTGATCGGAGCTATTGCAACTATGGAAAGGCTCACTGAATTTATTTCCTCTAAGGACTTAGGGAAAAAGAAATAATCTTCAGGAAATCGCCCACCAAAATATTCTCGAAGGGAAAGAGTCCAAGGGCGAACAAAGGAAGAAGAGGTCCCACAAAAGGCCAAGCTCAAAAGACAAGGCCCTAAAACCTGGCAAATGCTTCTTGTGTGGAAAACCACACATGGTGAAGGAGTGCCCACAGAAATAAGCACTCAATGCCTTAACAACTTTAATCCACCCCCCCAAATCGGACAAGGGCAAGGTCGTCACTCTTAGTTCGAGTAGTTTAGAATCCAACAGCAACGATAAAGATTCACAAGGACCCCGGATGGGAATAATGGATTCGTTAAATACTTTACGGGGTCAAGTAGGGGAGAACATAGAGATAAAGTTATATAAAGCAGGGAGTAGTGAGTTGATGTACATGGATATCAAGCTCAATGGAATGTGTGATGTCATAATAGTTTGTTTATGCTAGACACTACTCCATATATCATGAACGTAAGTGTGTCTAAGAGGAAACGAGATGAGGTAAATAATGCATACATGTGGTATTGTAAGCTAGGTCGCATCCATGAGGAAATAATTCAAAAGTTGCTAAAGGATGGATATTTAGATCCATTTGACTATGAGTCATATGCAACTTGTGAGCCTTGCCTTCATGGAAAACTAACTCTCCTTTTAGTGAAACTGGAGAGAGAAACACAAAGTTGTTGGAACTCATACATAGTGATGTATGTAGACCCATGTCAACTCATGGCATAAGTGGTTACTCCTACTTTATTACTTTTATTGATGATTTTTCAAGGTATGTATATGTGTACTTGATGATGTATAAGTTTGAGGCCTTTGAGAAATTCAGAGAGCATAAGAATGAAGTGAAGAACCAAACTGGAAAGAGTATTAAGACTCTTCAATCAGATCGAGGAGGTGAGTACTTGAGTACAGAGTTCACCCAGTTCCTTAAGGACCACAGGATTCTATCCCAATGGCAACCTCCTTATATACCTTAGCTCAATAATGTATATGAAAAGAGGAATCATACATTGATAGACAAGGTGCGGTCTATGATGAGCTTCGCTGACCTACCTATCTCATTCTGAACAGAGTTCCAACTAAGTCAGTAGTATCTTCATTGCTAGTCATAGGTGCCCTATAAACCAATCACGTGAGTGATGGCACATATGACTTGACATGTAGTCTTTTTGCTTTTTATTATTACTTGATATTTTATCACTTTATATTGATTGTTGCATATATTGTTGTAGGAAAATCTAGGAGTGAATTCACATGCGCAGCGGAAGAAGAGAAAATAAAATCCCTAAATTTCCTAAAGATGTGTTCATCATTGTACGAAGATTAGTGTACAAAATCTATAAAACTAAAATCCATACATGAGATAGTTGTGCTACAGGAAAGGATGAAGGAGGTCAAGTGTCATAGGCCACTATACCGCAGTCCCCATGAGGTCAAGTGTACCATGCACGATATATGGTCTCTAGGGTATTAGATGGATAAGAGATAATAGATACGCAGTAACTAAGGACAGATAGGTCAAAAGGATTGGATTCCTATATATCGTCTAGGGACTACGGCGTCGTAGCCTAGTACGTCAGCAATCGATAAGTTCAGTGAATTATTATAGAGATAATAATTTACTGACCTAGAAGGAGTTCTAATATGTATGACTCATGGCCAGCTCGATATTAGGCCTAGAGGGTCACACATATATAGTAGACATTACGACAAGTAGAGATTCAGATATAAGACTATGGCATAATTGTTGGGAAATCCTTGGGGGCGACATCATATGCGCAGCGGAAGAACAAAAAAAACAAAATCCCCGATTCCCAAAGAGATGTTCGTCGTCGTGCGAAGATTGGTACGCAAAAAATCCACGAAACATGAAACTGCGTATAGAGTAGATTGTGTTACCTAGGGAGATCGTATATCCCTGTTTCCTTGTAGATCCTTAGGAGAGGGTGAAGGAGGTCAAGCGTCATCCTCTTTAGCGGTGATCCACACAATAGGGTTGCGACGACGCTCCTCAAAACTCCAGACATACTCTGAGGTGGAGATGGAGAGGAGAATAGGAAAAGACAAACAAAAGCTCTCTAGCCCATAGGGCTCTGAATCCCTCCTATTTATAGAGGTCCCCTGTCAAACCCTAATGGGTCCTCCCCTAGTGGGTATTGGATCTACATCCAATAAGACAAGGGCTCCGTCGGATATCTCATATCCGAACCTCTATTCATCGCAATGCCTACCATATGTGTGTGACCCTCTAGGCCCAATATCGAGCTGGCCGTGAGTCATACCTGTCAGAACTCCTTCTAACTCAGTGAATTATTATCTTTGTAATAATTCACTCGACTCATCGACTACGGACGTACTAGGCCACTACGCCGTAGTCCCCAGACGATACAGGGGAATCCAATCCATTGGACATGTCTGTCCTCAATTACCGTGTACCTATAGTCCCTCATCCATCTAATATACCAGAGACCGTAATCGAGCATGGTGTTGTTAGACCCACACGGTTTCTTCTCGAGTCTCGCTCTAATCGGATTCTTCCGGAGAACTCTTTCTCTCTCAACCCGAATGACCCTGGCCAGGGATTTGTCTGAGCAAGAACACATGAGATATTCCTCTCATGACGCCGAGAGTGGATGATCCTCTATCGACACTCAATAGCCCTTGTAAGGTCGACTACCACTCCCAATGACCAGCTGTACTAGATCTTGGATAGCCAAACCTATAAGTCTGGTATCAAAGAGTGGAGCACTAATACAGGACATCCTTGGTGTCTCAAGTCTAAGGACCAGATACACCACTAGGACTACGGAATTGTTGTCTGACAATAAGGCATCATCAACCATCCATCATTCCGTAAGCGGATCACTCAGTGAACTCATTCTCCAATGAGCACCTGTACTGTATCTCTAGTGTCCCTACACAAGCAGCTATGAGACCAGCTGCATCCATCATATGGATGGGTATACAGCACACCAGTCTATCCGGTTATCATGATATCCCTCTCGAGTAACCTATGACTGGGATTATTTAGGATATGTGTTTAAAGGTGAATCGATCTCACTATCGTGATCTCATCA
This sequence comes from Musa acuminata AAA Group, assembly GCF_036884655.1. Taxonomy (NCBI): domain Eukaryota; kingdom Viridiplantae; phylum Streptophyta; class Magnoliopsida; order Zingiberales; family Musaceae; genus Musa; species Musa acuminata. The sequence goes on along the minus strand of NC_088346.1, from coordinate 41,036,649 downwards.
CGATCCGATTCCCGTTGCACAAATCCAAGGACATCACAATATATGTATGCATTTATGCAATAGTTATAAAGTGATATATGCCAAAATATAATAAGCAAAAAGATTCTATATTAAGTCACACGTGCCATCACTCACGTGATTGGCTTGCTAGGCACATATGACTAGCAATAATGGCCTAGGACGCTTGACCTCCTTCATCGTCTCCTACAAATCTGTAAGGATTCAAGGATATATAATCTCCCTAGGTAACACAACTATCTCATGTGTGGTTTTTAGTTTTACGAATTTTGCGCACCAATCTTTAGAAAATTTAGGGATTTTATTTTCTATTCTTCTACTGCACATGTGATGTCGCCCCTATATTTTCCTATAGTGGTATCAGAACCAAGTTATTTACGTAATATATTAGTTTTGAACTGCGTGTGTTGTGTTTTAGAGAAGCTTTTAACATCAAAATCATTTACACAATAGTGAGAAAGGGTAGCTATTGTTGTTGCCCTCGCAGATGGCAACATGTTGCCATCTACATGCATGCGACCACTTGCAACGGTGGTCACAAGCAAGCGGCACAATGCCGCCGCAAGCATAGGCACATCAACTATTGCTGCACACAAGCGCTGTGCTTGCAATAGCAAGTCGACGACCTACTTGCAGTAGGCTTGTGCTCGGCAGGGGTTAGTAGCCCGTAGGTGCCCCACCTGCGAGCACTACCTGTGGGCATAGTGCTCGCATGGGGGGTGCCGCCTGCAGGTGTCATAGTACCCACAGGTGCGACACCTACGGACATAGTGCCTACGGGGGTAGCGCCACCTATAGGGGCTATCACCACCTATGGGCACAGCACCTGCAGGGCAATGCTGCCCATGAGTAGAAGCACTCGTCAGCAAGGGGTGCCACCAGTAGGGTGGCGGCAACTGCAATAAGCAAAGTTTAGGGAGGGAATTAGGTTTTTTTTGGCAAAATACCATTTTTCCCCTCTAAATAAAATACCCCTCATAATTCAAAAAATTTCCTACATGTCCATAATTTTAAAAAATATTAATTAATTAAAAAGTTTAATTAATTATTATTAATATTATCTAATAGTCCTACATAATGATATTTACATATGATGTATGATGTGGATGGATGATCATAGATCGTGTGATGTGTTTATACTTGTGATTATTATTATTGGGGCCTATGAGCCTCCATTTTATTTTTTATTTATTATCGGGCAGCGTGCCTATAATTAAGTTATAATCACACGAGGAGGTGCAGCAAGAGTATGGAAGCGATAGCAGAACACATGAGAATGATACGGACGATCATGATGCATGGAGATGCATTGAGATGCCAACAGAACCGATGAGGACGAGATGGATGATCATAAGGTATCGAGATGCACCACTACATACATAGATCTCGATATGAGTGATTAGGCCCATTAGCTTGGGCCTGATCACATTAGACTATGGTCTATGATCATCTGGTATGATTGCTCATGTGATATGTGATTGCTTATATACCTACTAGATATGTATATATATTTATATGCGATATAGATATTGTTAGGATCAAGTCGGCACTAAGAGAGGCGGGGGGGGGGTGTGGGGGTTGAATTTGTGCTATCGCAAAAACAATATCGATTCAAAAATCTCATTCGATAAAAGCCGATATCATAAATGAGCTTTACTTCGAGTGCACGTTCATAAGCATAGTGAAAGTGGTAAGCAAGTAAGTCAGTGCACAATATAAATGAAAAACATGAAAGAAATACAAATTGAATTTTATAGTGGTTCGGTCATCATGACATACATCCACTCTCGATTCCTCTTCACTCGAGACCATCTGCTTCCGCTATCGATCTTCTTTCAATAGGCAAAAATCAACTACCCTTACAACTCTTTCTCCTTTTCACAGGCTCAGTAGAGAACCTTTACACTTCTCTTTTAGACCTCACTCCTCTCTTAGAAAACTTCTAACTCTATGAGAAAGAGACTCTTAAACTTGGTTTGCATTTCTATTCTTGCTATTTACCTTTACTACAAACTACCTTACTTGCTTACTGCTTTCACTATGCTTATGAACAAGCTTTAAAGTTAAATGCATCTTTTCAATATCAATTTTTCTCGAAACGAATATTTTCAGAACCGACGTGATTTTTATAGTAAACACTAATTCACCCCCCCTAGTGCTGACTCGATCCTAACAGTTAGTATTAGAGCCAAGTTTTTCTCATTTAGTTTAACAACTAAGAGAAATAGCTTTTATCGGATTCCAAAAGGGTCACTCTATCAAATGTCCTCCTATGTTCAATGGGACAGACTATCTCGCTCGAGCGAGAAGGACCGCTAGCACCGCAGCCGCAGCCGCCGGTTGCCGCAGCCCCTCCTTGCAGCGGTTGCAAAAACAGAGCTTCCTCTGTTGCCGCAGCCCCTTGTCGATCGCAGCCACGCCTCGAGTACTGTCGCCTTCCAACCGACCCACCACCATTGCCAGCCACCGTGTGGCGACCGTTGCTCGCCTCCCAGCCGCCGCTCCCCCTGGCTCGGGCGAGAACGACCGCCGCCACTCCCCCTTGCTTTGCTTCCTTGGTGACCGAAACAGGGCAATCCTCTTGCTGCTGCGAACGGTTGCCACCACCGTCGCCGTTGTTGCCCAGCCAGCGATGACGCCACTCGTCACCTAGCCTGCCACCGTTGATTCCTATTTTCCCCTGCAGCCTCAGCCTCGGCAACACTACCCCAGCCGCCCTCCAACAGCACAAGTAGCAAGCTCGAGTGAGGCATTTTCTTTATCCTGTTCTCTCTTTTGTGGGACTTAAGGGACCATGGGAGGCATCGGGGAGGTTGACCTTTGCGGACGGACACGCAAGGGTGCCGCACGACTTAGGCAAAACCAGCTAAGTCCGTGACAGATGGTATCATAGTGGGACAAGCACTCATAGAAACACTTAGCATGCAAACGTGGGGTACCTAGCGGGGCTGCATTGAGGGCAGTCAGCACATGCGCGACCGTTTGGGGGAAAACGGGCATGGAGATGTAGGGAAAATGAGTCGCTCGAAGGAGCGGGCATCTGAGATTGGCATTCAGAGGAATGGCCAACCCTTCGCGCAAGAGGCACCATGAGAACAGACAAGCTTGGAAGAATGTGAAGCGCACAAAGGTTGGGATGGCTAAGTTTGAGCTACAGCTCAACGTTGACAACCATACTTGATGGTGCTTAAGGCAAGCGAGGCGCTTGGTAAAGGATGAGACCATGCAAGGTGGAATGAGTTGCTCAACGACCAAAAGAGTTATGCAAAGCTCACAGAGGTGAGGGGAATTGCTTGCTCGAAGAATTTGGTACTCATACATGGGCTTGTATGCGGACGATGGAATGTTCGTGGCCATCCCAAGGCGACCAAAACTCGGCGCCATGGAGCATTGAAACTTTCTCTTCGGTATGTGAAGGATACGTCCGTAGGAGGCTGAAGGGTACAACTAGTTCAGCATGTTGCTAGGCCTTGAGGGGTGCAGCGGGGGTTGTATTGACGTACAGTCGCAATCTAGCAAGTGTGTTTGCAGGAGGCAGAACAATGCACAGTTTGTTCAGCAGATCGGAGTAGTCCAAGGGGATGGTGGTCTCCGAAACGAAGAGAGATGTTGCTCTAATGGGACAGTTATCTAGGAGGGATAAGTCTCGGCTCTCCAGAGGGAGAATCATGTGGGACGGACTTCACAAGTTGAGGAGGAGTACCTCAACAAACAACAACTCCACGAAGCTCAATGGACTGAGCAAGCGGCGAGGAGTCATCGCATGATCTCGCTTGAGAGAATGCATTGGTAGATGCATTGCGAGATCAAGTGGGGGAGTGACCCAAGGCAACACAAATGAAGGCACACTTGGAGTTGATACAGAGATCGGACTCAAGGGAGGGCTGACCCGTGGAATGGTGGGCGCGAGGGCCACCATCAACTCAATGAAAAAAACGAGGAGCGGAGCAACTTGGGTGTAACTTGGCGAAGTACCCAAGCCGCATGAAGGGAGCCAGCATAGAAGATGGAACATGGACCAGAGGCATAGTGCTTTCCTTGGACAGAGGTCAAGGACATGAACTCTTGCAGAGGCAAGAGCAAGATCATGTTGTTCCATGGGTCATTCATTCTGAAGGAGCGAACTCATCTTGCATGGTGCCAAAGACGAAGGGAGCTTTTGGGCACATGCACTTTATCTCGGAGGAGCATTTGATGGAGGAACTAAGGTGACTCAATTTGCGGAGGCAAAGTTGGGTTCAGAAGGCCTTAGCACGGGGCAAGAGGACGCAGAGGTGGGTACTCTTGAAGAATATGCCACAGTGTTGTCATTCAAGTTGCTATAAAGGAGGCGGTGCGCAGCGAAGATTGTGCTGGTAGGGGTAGAGGCCCAGGATCCAGACCATGGTGCACTAATTGCAGTGAAGTCGGGGGACTTTGGGAGCTACTAGGAGACGGATTGTCCTAGAGCGGTGCTTCATCGTGGTGTGACCCAAGAGTGGGTGGATGAAGGTCGATTGCCAAAGTAGCGAACAAAATTGAAGGTGGAAGAGACCCTGCGATGTATTGGTAGAGGCCATACATGAAGGGTTCACAATTCGAGTTCATCCCACAAGGATCAGAATACAATAGAGATGTCACCAGGACGCGACAACATGGTGCAGCGGATCGTGGTGGAACAGTTCATGGCAATGCGATTCACACAATCTTGCCCCGTGAGGGACTAGATCATACGAAGGTATGATCGGGAGCTACTGGAAGCTCCACTTCGGTGAACAACACGACGGCAAGAAGGGCTATGGATTCAAGGAGTGAAGGCCATGGTACCACAGAGGCAGGTCTTCCGTGCGTGCATCGAATTTTGCATCGGATGAAAGCCTTGGTCATTAGCATATAGGGGCTGTGTTCCACTAAGGGAAAAGTTCGAATGCAAGTACCAGTGAGTCCCATGGGAGGGACTTGATCATACAGCGGTATGATCGAAGCAGCTGGAGAGTTGGACTGCTCCAGAGCTCATATTCGCTTAAGGGAGCCCGACAAGTCAGAGGACAAGGTCGAGTAAGTGAACGTTGCTACCAAGGAAGCTAAGGAGAACAAAATCAGTGCAAACCCTACAACATGATGGCAGAGGCCGTGCATGGGAGTTGCAGTTTGTCTTTCCATCGACCAAAGGGTGCTGCTTGGAGGACACAGAGGTGTTGAAGCAGGGGGTTGAAAGGGGCGAGGAAGCGACGACGAGTCCAGAGGGACTTAGCTACCCAAAATCAAGCATCAGATAGAATGGAGGTGGACTCGGAGGAGTACCACAGAGGCATATCTACTGATTGTGAAAAAAAGGGATGCAAATGCGAGGCGATGGATAGTAGTGCCATGGGCATGGTAGCGCCATGGTACCGCAGAGGCGGGACTTCCGTGAAAGTCATTGATCCCTTGCTCTCATGGAGGGAGAGCACTTGGTCGTGAAAGGGGCCGAGGAGGTGGAGCATGCAGAGGCAAACTCCAAGTACCGAGACAAGGCTGAAGGGCAGAGGCCAAGGAACTTTGTAAGACCGGTGTCAATGAGTTTCTCATCAAGATAGCCAAAAGTGAAGGACTTCGGGTCATGCAAGAGTGCACGACCAAGGAACGAAGTAGGCAGTACATGGTGTTGTACTTTCGCTACTCAGGGGAGTAGGCGGCAGGGTTGATGGAGAAGACGATACAATCCCAAAGGCGACCAAATCTATTAGATAATTACTCCAAGTTGGGGTGAAAACTTCCTGCATTCCAGAAGTTCGATGGCATTGAGAAGGTGAATCATAGTAGCTAACTCAACGCAAGGAGTGTAAACACTTCAAGTGCTTCAGAAGTGTGAGCAAAGAGCAGGCGAAGGCTAGTAACCAGCTCGATGCATGGAGTACAACCTCGAGGAGGCGGGCGAAGTCAAGTAACCTTTGCCTTCTCAACCCTTAAGAGAATAGGCGAAACCGAGTACCCCAATTCTCTTATCTATCCAGTAGAGGAGCTCTGCATAAGTTCAAAGACCCTTCGAAGATAATGGAAGACAATAGTTATCAAATCCTCACCAATGGTGATCAGTGTTACTGAGAGTAGATTGTCTGCTTCATTTCCCAACGAAATGCCAATCGAAAGAGGAAGTGATGCGAACCTACTTGGATGTGACAACTAAATGAAAGAAGAGTCAATGAGCAAATTTTGTGGAGGAAGGACCCAAATCTTCAGAAGTTTGCGAGACGATGCTCGTTAAAAGCTCCAACAAGCATCCACCCAGTTCAAACAGCATGAGGCATTTGAGAGACTGGCGCAGTAAGGATGGTCTTTTCCTTCATCTGGAGGATCCGCAGAAACCAACAAGGATCAACACAACTCAGCCAACCCCACACTAGAGTCAGAGTCATTAGCGAGTTAAAGCAACAAGGCGGATCAAAGGTTTGACTACTCAAAAAAACAACAGCAGAGAGCAGCTGGGAGCCAAGAGATGCATTGCAGCTGGAGCAGAAGATTGAAGACTCAGCAGAGGCGAGGAGTTGTAGTGTCGACAAAGGCTTTGACGAGGACGTCAAAGGAATAAGTGGGGGAGAATGTCACGGACAAACTTCTAAACAGGATGTTTGATGTAATGCTTATGTATGTCTGTGTCTTTTGGTATGTTCATGCTTTGTCCAGCATGTTGAGGGACGGCCGAAGGCTTAATAGTCCCATTTTAGTTGGGTTGGTGGCCGCTTTAGGCTTGTAAATAAAGGTTGTGTCATGTGGACACGTGTGAGAGATTTTCGATTTGTAATGGACCATTTTACCCTTTGTTGTGCAACTGTTCAGAGCTTGTAAAGTCTGTTTGTAATTTGCATTGTTTATAAAGTGTTTTTCGGAGATATTTGCTTGTGGATCCCGAGTGAGGCATTTTCTCTGTCCTGTTCTCTCTTTTGTGGGACTTAAGGGACCATGGGAGGCTTCGGGGAGGCTGACCTTTGCGGACGGACACGCAAGGGTGCCGCACGACTTAGGCAAAACCAGCTAAGTCCATGACAGAACATAGCAACCGCAGCAAGTACGCTGCCTTGCCTCCACCCCAACAGCGCACGCAACACCAATTCCTCTTCTCAACCTCGACCGCATCAACGCCGCCTCCCCCTTGCTTAGCATATTCTTCCACAACCACAGGTTGCCATCACCACAGGTTGCCATCACCGCAGCCTCAACTTCGTTGCTCAGCGATCGCCCCTTGGGTCACAGTAGCTACAGCCACATCAACGTAGTCACCTTCCAACCCCGGCGCTCTCACCTCATGCAGTGATAGAAATAGTGCAGCTACTCTTCCTCCAATGCAGCGACGGCAGCACTGCCCTTGGCATCCACCTCCTCGGTAACTCCTAGCATGACAATTACATGTTAACTCCTAGCACTAAGCATGAAAAATAGATTTTAAAAGTCTTCTATTTTAATGAACAATTGGAATGATTTAGAGAAGAAGATTTTTTCTTTGAATGCTAAAGCTATGAATGATTTGTTTTATGTTTTGGATAAAAATGAATTCAATTGAGTTTCTATTTGTATAACAGCTTATGAGATTTAGCACTTTTAAGATCACACATGAAAGCACTAGTAGAGTTAAAGATTTGAAGATTAATCTTTTGATGTATAATTTTGAATTATTTCATATGAAACTAAGCGAAACTATTGGAGACATGTACACCAGTTTTATAGATGTTGTCAATGGTTTCAATATATCTCAGATGTTATCAATGTATACCAGTTTTTTGAATCTTGAACTTCTTAATAAAGTTTTATGATCTCTTTCTAAAAATTGGGTTTCGAAAGTAACTACAATACAAGAGGTAAAAGACTTAAACAAGTTTCCACTTGAAGAAATTATTTGGGTCTTTAATGACCTATGAAATGAGTTGTATGATACAAAATGAACATAAGAACTACCTTTCAAAGAATAGGAAGGATTTGACACTTAAAACTCAAGACGACCACTCAAGCAAAAGCTTAAATGATGATGACTTTGAACTCTTAACAATAAAGCTTAAAAAGTTCATGAAATAAGAATTAAAGAATAAAAATAAATTTAAAAATAATACAACTACTTACTATGAATGCAAGAAATTGGGACACTCTAAAGATGAGTATATAAAACTGAAGAAGAAGTTGCCAAAGAAGAAGGAAACACTCAAGGACGAATCCAGTGCATCCAAAGATGAGGAGCAAACCGATGAAGATGAAGTAGTGATCTTCACTTTGATGACTCTCGACAACGAGGTAAACAACTGAAACAAATTTTCTTTACCTTATTTTGAAATTACTTGATGCTTTTCATGAATTATTTTTTAAATTAGTTAGTAAAAAAAAAAATATCATGCTTCTCTTTCTAGTGATTTTGAAATAATAATAATAATAATAATTTAAGCATGACAATTACATGTTAACTCCTAGCACTAAGCATGAAAAGTTAGATTCACTTAAAAAGAAAAATATATTACTACAACAAACAAAATGATTTTGATTGTAGTAGTCATTACAGTTTCCAAGAATTGAAATGCCTGAGTTGCCTCTTCTAACCATCTGAATGCATTTTTCTTTAGAAGTGACGTCAAGGGAGCACTAATTTTACCATAATTCTTCATAAACTTTCGATAATAGCCTGTTAGTCCTAAGAACCCCCTTAAAGCTTTGATTGACTTTGGAATTGACCAGTCTGTCATCACTTGGATTTTTGAAGGATCAACTGCAACACCCTTTTGAGATATGATATGGCCGAGGTACTTAACCTCATGTTGCCCAAAACTGTACTTGGATTTCTTGACAAAAAGACCATGCTCACGAAGAATATTAAAGACAATTCATAAATGTAATAAATGACTTTCTAGAGAATGATTGTATATTAAAATATTATCAAAGAAAACCAAAACAAACTTATGGAGATGAGCCCGAAATATATCATTCATTAAACTCTAGAAGATAGAGGGCGCATTGGTTAACCCGAAAGGCATTATTAGAAACTCATAATGGTCGTTATGTGTCTTGAAGGCAGTTTTCTAAACATCCCTTTCATGTACTCTGATTTGATGATAGCCCGATCGTAGGTCCAATTTAGTGAAGACCTGAGCTCCTCCCAATTCGTCCAATAGTCCATCCACTACTGGAATAGGATATTTATCTTTTACCGTTATGTTGTTAAGTGCTCGATAGTCAACACATATCCGCCATGAGCCATCCTTCTTTCTGACTAGTAAGACTGGGGAAGAATATAGGCTAACACTAGCTCGTATAACTCATATTTTGAGCATCTCTGTGACAATCCTCTCTGTCTCTATCTTTTGAAAATGTGGATATCTATAGGGTCGGACATTGGTTGGTGCCTTCTTGGGTAATAGTGGGATTCGATAATCATGATATCTAAGAGGTGGAAATCCGTGTGGCTTTGCAAATATATCCGCAAACTCTGTTAGCAATGATTCAATATTTTCAGCGAAAATGTTCACTATCATTTCCTTTTCAATGTTATGCAATTGCACCAAAAATCCAGTGTGTGTCATCCGAAGGACCCGCTCCATCCGATGGCTAGTGATAGTTGTAACCTTACCTCCACGTCTTCCTTTGAGAGTCACCTATCTTTCATTAATAAAGATCTTCATAGTCAGTTTAGAAAAATTCCATGAGACATCACCTAAGGTTGATAGCCATTCAATTCCAAGCACCATTTCATAGTCTTCCGAGGGTAATAAAAAGAAATCCATAAATAATTCTTGACCTTGCAAAATTAGTTTATCTTTGAGCACTTGCTGTCACAAGTTAAAATATGTCCATCGGCGACCTTGACTTCAAATTTGTCACAACATTCGATGTGGTAAGCTAATCGGGTTATAACTTTTCTATCCATAAAATTATTAGTGCAACGCGTATCAATCAAAACAGTAACAGACTGGTGTTTCAGAGTTCCCCCAATTTTCATAGTTTGTGGATTAGAGTAGCCAGCCAATACATGCACTATATGTGTGACGGCTTCAACATCATCATTAGTTTCCACTTCTTCATGATCAGAATCTGATACTTCTATTTCCGGTTCATCCTCGATCGATTTAATCATCAAAAGTCTTCCTTGTTTGCATCGATGCTCCTTACTCCACTTTTCATCGTAATGCCAGCACAAACCCTTCGCTAACCTTTCTTTGAGTTCTTCTCGGGTTAGTCTACTAGTGTTGTGGTTTCGATTAGGAGTAGATAAAGTAGGTTACCTGCTAATCACTTGTTTATTGGCACCTTTGGTTCGACGATATTCCACACTGATTTTTTCTTCATGTAGGCATGCAAATGAAATCGCAACCATCATAGTGCGGGGTTGACGAGCCTTAACTTCGCGCCCGATCTCGGGAATAAGCCCTTCAATAAATGTACCCAGAAGTTGTCATTCTGACCAATCTCTAGCTTGGTTGGACAATCTTTCAAATCTACTCTGATACTCCAACACTATAGAAGTCTGACAAATTTTGGCGAGTTGGCCATCAACATTCTCATATTCGGATGGGCCAAAGCGAACAAGAAGTCCTCTTTCAAATTGCTCCCACGACGGAATTTCATGGCAAGTTTCGTACCAATCATACCACTGAATTGTATCTCCATCGAGCTGGATTGAGGCCACTTCTACCTTAGATTCTTCTGGGGTTCTGTGAAAATGAAAAAAAAATTTCCGCCCTAGAGATCCAACTGGTCGGATCCCCATCTTCCCATCATGGAAATTCTACCCTGATACGTGGGTAATGTGTGTCACCATCCTGGGGCCCTTTTCTTGTATCTCCCAATCTGTTCAGCGTAGAACTTAAGCTCTCATCTTGTTGAAACCCGCTAAAATGCTCCAACAAGCTCTTTTTGAAATCATGAAGAGTTTCTTGTAGCCGATTTTCAATTATGGTTTCCGATGCTTCCATTTGTGCCTTCACTAAGTTATCGGTAGCCATTGCGTACGATTGCAAGTCGGTAATCCCCAGTTCTTATTTTTGATGTCCAATCAAAGGCATCTGCACAGTAGCTGGCAGTAGCAGCGATGGTGGCGATAGCCGGCAGCAGCAAGGGACCCCACGCGACTGTGGTGCGGCTGAAGACTAGGGCAAAGCAAGTGTGCTCTGTTTCAATTAGATGCAGAGCAAGGGGGAGTGGCGGCGGCTGGGAGGCGAGCGGCGGTCGTCGCATGGTGGCTCACAACGGTGATGGGTCAATTGGGCGGCAACGACACTCGAGGGGAAGAGGAGTGCTAGAGGAGGTGCGGTTGGTGGAGGTGCGGTTGGAAACAAGGGCAGCAGCAGTGAGTTGCCCTATTTTGGTCGCCGTGAAGAGGGGGGGGCAACCGGCGACTGCAGCTGCGACCCAAGGGGCGGGGCATGGCTAGGGTTGCAACTGGGAGGCGGGCGACGGTGATCGATCGACCGGGAAGCAACGGCGGCGGTGGAGAAGGAGTTACCCGGCAACGGCGGTAGAGAAGACGAGCAGGGCTGCGGCGGAGTGGGACGCTGGTAGCGTCGTCTCCTGGCAGCGATGGTGGCTCGGGTGGGAGGCAGCGGTGGACTCTAGCCGGACGTGGGGCAGAGCCGGTTGCTGGCCGGAGAGCAGCGACTGGTGGCGGGTGGGCTGGTCGGAAGTAGGGGAAGCAAGGGTGCGTGGTGCGGTTGCTGCTTCTTCTTCTCTCTTTCTTTCTTTCTTTCTTTCTTTCTTTCTTTCTTTTGTTTCTTTTCTTTTTTCTTTTTTTTTGATAGCTTCGTTGTAGTGAGAATGCCAAGGATCGTCGCTCTGATACCAAATGATAAGACCCTAAAGTCTTATCGTAAAAAAGAAGAAGAGAAAGGGATAATCACTTCGAGGGGATCGGCCTCCTTGATCGCTTCGAGGGGATCGGCCTCCTAGGGTTTGTCAAAAGACAGAATAATATTTTTCATTGATTATCGAAAAGAAGCAGTTACATCCCTATTTATAGAGTTCTGACATTAGCTAAACTAAACAGACTTAATTAATATGTAGAAAATAAAAGGAAAGCACAAAAAATAAAAGGAAAAATAAAAGGATCATAACAACTTGGTGTTGATCTCTTTAGGGGATCGGCCTCCTTGGAACTCTATAGGGGTTCCTCCTGTTAGGATCGAGAGCACTAAGAGGGGGGGGTGAATTAGTGCAGCGAAAATCTTTCAGCGATTTAAAAACGAAAGCTGCGTTCGTCCGATAAAAACGATTTCGATGTAAAAGCCGATTCTAAGATTACTTAAGATTAAGCGCAGTTTACGTCTAAGCACAGTTTACGTCTAAACTGAGTTTGCGTCTAAATACAGTTTGCGTCTAAACGCAGTTTTGCGTCTAAACACAGTTTTACGTCTAAACGCAGTTTTGCGTCTAAACTCAATTTACGTCTAAACGTAGTTTTACGTCTAAACGCAGTATGCGTCTAAAAGTAGTTTTACGTTTAAAAGAAGTTTACGTCTAAAACACAGTTTTATGTTTAAACACAGTTTGCGCAGTTTACGTTTAAACGCAGTTTTACGTCTAAACGCAGTTTGCGTCTAAACGCAGTTTTACATCTAAACATAGTTTGCGTCTAAAACAGTTTCAAAGGGATCTAAACTTAGAAGCTAGTTCATAAAAGCGCAGAAGACAGTTTTGCAGAATCAAAACACAGACGTAAGCTGATCGTACGAAAAACACAGATTTACGTCTGAATGCAGATTCGAAAAGATCAGCACTTAGAACTTATTCGTAAAGGCGCAGAGAGTAGTAGTTATGTAGGAGGTTTGCAGTAATGATAAGGTACTCAAAATAAAAGCAAACCAGAGATTTAGAGTGGTTCGGTCAGTCTTGACCTACTCCACTTTTGGCTTCCTCCTCCGACGAGGTCACCGACCTCAACTAGCTGCCTTCCTTCAATGGGCAAAGGCCAACTGCCCTTTTACAGTTTCACTCCTTTTGATGGGCTCAGGAGACAACCCTTACAGAACCTTTCTCTCCTCACTTTTACAATTCAGAAGCTTAAAGAACAGAAGGAGGAGACTTAAAGGCTTTACAACAATTTTGAGCTCAGGAATCACAGAGAAGATAAAGATTTCGGTGTAGGTCTCTTGCTCTTTCTGTGCTGAATGGGTGGGGTATTTATAGGCCCCAACCCAGTTCAAATTTGGAGCTCAAAACGATCAAATCCCGGAATTCCGGGATCAGGCGGTTGCACCTCCTGATTGGAGAGGTTGCACCGCCTGGCAGAGCTCAGAGACTGAGCCCAGGCGGTTGCACCTCTCTATCAGGGGCGGTTGCACCGCCTGAGTCTGGCTCGGAGACTGAGCCCCAAGCGGTGCCACCTCCTGACTGAGGCGGTTGCACCTCTCCTACCAGAGCTCGAAGACCGAGCCCAGGCGGTGCTACCTCTGTCAGGGGAGGTTGCACCGCCCAGTCTCGCTCGGAGACTGAGCCCAGGCGGTGCTACCTCTTGGCTGGAGCGGTTGCACCGCCCAGTCTCCTTAGGAGACTTAGCCTAGGCGGTGCCACCTCCTGGCTTGGGCGGTTGCACCTCCTAGTGCAATCAAGGTCCGAATGGTTAGCTCCATTCGGCCCAATTTCAGTTTTTCAGGGGCCCAATTGCCCCTGGATTAAGCTAATGGGATCACCTCCCATTTCCAACTTAATCAACGTGCTAACTACGATTAAATCTAAGACAATTTCTGTAGCTTTGCTTCGGTGCGTCAATCGCTTCTTCCAGCGAGTTTCCGGCGAACTTCCGTCGATCATCCGATGAACCCTCGGTGATCCTCCTGCAGACTTCCGACAAACTCCTGGACTTACGACGATCTACTTGGCGAGTTCCGACGAGCTTCGCTTGGCAAGCTTCTGGACTTCTCGGATTTGTTCCCGCAGAACCTCCGACGACCGTCCGAACTTCCGTCGAACTCTCGAACTCCCAACGTGATCATGAACTTGACTCCGGCGCAACTCCTGCTGCTTGTCTAACTTTCATCGTAGTTAATCCTTCACACTTAAAACAAAACTTCGATCGAGACAATTAATCCTAAGCAATTTAACCAAGTTGTCCGGCATGTCATTGGTCCCTCGACGCTTCGTCCGATTCTTCGGCGCATCGTCCTCTCCTGCAGCCTATTGCCCAATCGGCCAGTTGACTCCGCAACTCCGATATCCTTGGCACAATACCCGCTCTTCTTGGCCCGATGCCCGAGTCCACGGCCCGAAGCCTTCTGTCGATACATCGATCGATCCACCGGCCCGACGTCCAATCTTCTGACATGTTCCTTCGGCACAACATGATTTTCCTGCTTTAATTGTCTCATCCAGATCGAAGCATCCTGCGTCACTCAAAACGCAGATTAAATCATAAACATATATCAAGTAGTTTCATCATCAAAATACGAGATTCAACAATCTCCCCCTTTTTGATGATGACAACCATTTGATGACGGAGTTAAACTTAACTCCCGGAGTTTAAACAAACTCCCCCTATCAATATGCCATATTGATAGAACCTTGAATTCAATCTGAATTCAAGTCATTGCAATATTCATCATGAATACTTGCAACACGTCAACATGAACATATGCATAAACTTAGGCATCACATGTCATGTCATCAACATACTTTCATCAACATACTTCTCCCCCTTTGTCATCAACAAAAAGGAGAAGTATCACAATCAATTGTTTGTGATATAGATTCAACTCATTGCATGAAAAACATAGTATCAAGTTTTATCATCATGCAATCTTGGAGCTAGAAGATTTAGCAAGTGTTACATCATCCTTAGAACATTCATGCTATCAAGTTTTAGATATGCAAGTTTTATAGCATATAATATAGCACTTTTGGTAATGTTCAACATAGCAAATTCTAAATCATGCAAGCTAGCAAATTAGAGATGTTCAAGAAGGCAACTCTTGCTTCTTAAAAATTTTGTTCACTTTGCTAGATGCGCAAGTTAACATTTTTGCCTCTTGAGATAGGCAAGATAGCACATTTGCTTCTTTTGAGATAGCAACTTTTGCTTCTCTTTAGACCAACAAGCTAGCAATTTTTATGATATACAAGTTTCACAATATATAAGCTAGCAAAAATTTCGAAAGCAAATGCAAGATAGCTTTCTTGTGTAAGCTCATGATTCTTGCTTCCTATTGCAATGTGCAAATTGCAAGTTTTGCTTCTTGAGATATTCAAGATAGTGATGTTCAAGAAGACAATTTTTCTTCTTGAAATAAGCAAGTTAGCATTCTTTGCTACTTAAGATAGGCAAGCTAGCAATCAAGTTTTTGCATCTTCTTGACTTGTACAAGCTAGCTATCTCCCCCTTTGTCATTGTAAAAAACAAAGAGAGAATACAGTTTTGTAGTTCTTTTTTCCTTTTACACGATTTCAAAATCATGATAAAGGATGAATAATCAAGTTATGAATGTCAAGACAATTTTTCATCATGAATATTTTATCATTGCATGCATCATTATCATAAGTTGAAGTATTACATGCATGATATCATATCACCATTCATAATTACATTAATGTTTCAATATAACAATTTCTTCTCAAAATGTGTAACTTGGCACTCATAGCATTTTAAATCATGATTTACATCATATGCAATACATCACATCATAATTAGAAAGCACAAGTATTGCATGCATAATTGCACATCATAAATGTTTCATATCATGATGGCATCAATTTTGTCAAATTATATCCTACCATGCATGATCAAAACTTCTCCCTATTTTATCATTGAAAACAAGAAGAAAGTAGGGGAAAGAGCATAAAAGTGTTAAATATTTCAATCATTTTAAGGCATTTACATCATAGATCAAGTCATGATTTGTGATTCATCATAAAGCAAGTTAGTTTTCAATCATCACATAAGGTATTTAAGGAATTTTTGAAACATAGGAGAATGATTAATTTAAGCATACAATTTTTCAATCCAATTCAAATCATGAATATCAATGCTTTCATATTGTGAGTATCAATTCATGAATACCACAAGATATTATTTGTGACTTCATGTTATAATTATCAAGATCATGATTATGATTATTCTCTTTAGCAAAGAATCACAAAAGCACTTTATTTTTGCATAAGAAATCTCATTGTATTATGATTTATAAATTCTTTTTCTGCACATGAATCATAGGAGATATGAATGTGAAACAAATCTTCGCAAGCAAAAACACTATCATTCATATTTCAAGATGGAATTTATAAGCAGGAATCATTTCATCAAATCCATTTTAGAAAAATATTTTTCATAAGTGTATGAGAAAATCTGATTGTTAGGATACCAATTGTTAAGTGAATCTGAAAATGAAATTAACACTTTCATATATTCAGACATGATTTTTGCTATAGATCTTGAAATTAAATCAAGAAGATCAAACAAGCTCATGATCATGGATAACTTAAAATCTCATGCATAAAATTGTTAATAACCATTTAATATTACATCTTTATGCATTACTTTAAATCAAACGTGATTTCATTCAACAATGTTAATCAAACATGATACACATTATTACTTCTTAACCATGATCAAAATCATTTTGTTTGTTTATCATGCAATATTATCATTTTCGAAATTATCAGCATGATCATAATTTTTGTATTTTTATTTTTAAACATGTAATTTTCAAGAAAATTAATTCTAAACTAAAAAAGAAAATATATCATGAAAGCATCAAGTAATTTTAAAATAAACCAAAGGCATTTTAATTACCTTAATGTCGTAGGCTGGTAAGGCGTAGTTTGCCGCCTTGCTTTTGTTGACTTTCTCGTCTTCAGAGGAGCTCGATTCATCCCAATTTTTGTTCTTCTTCTTGCGTTTAAAGCAAGTAATTCCATTCTTTTTGCTTTTTAATTTTCGTTTCATTTGTAGTTTAAGTTCACCATCACTTAAGCTTATGCTCGAGTGGTCTTCAAATGTTCTATGTCCCAAATCCTTCCTGTTCTTTGGAAGGTTGGTTTATTCATCATTGTCCTCATCACTTGAGTCATCGCTCAAGTGGCATTCATTTGTCCAGAGTTCCAAATCCTTCTTGTTCTTTGGAAGGTGATTGTGTTCAACATGTTCATCATATGCATTGTGCACCATTTCATATGTCATCAATGAACCAATTAATTCTTTAAGTGGTAAGTTGTTTAGGTTTTTAGCTTCTTGTATTGCAATTACTTTTGAATCCCACTTTTTAGAAAGAGAATGCAAAATCTTGTTTACGAGTTCAAAATCCGAAAAACATTTTCTAAGAGCTCTTAAACTATTGACGACATCCGTGAAACGGGTGTATATGTCGCCTATAGTCTCGCTTGGTTGCATTTGGAAAAGATCAAAATCATGCAATAAAAAGTTAACTTTCGAGTCTTTGACTTTACTAGTTCCCTCGTGCGTGATTTCAAGTATTCGCCAAATGTCAAAAGCCGTTTCGTACGTAGAAATCCGATTGAACTCATTTTTGTCCAAAGCGCAAAATAAGGCATTCATAGCCTTTGCATTTAAAGAAAAATACTTCTCCAAATCCGACCATTCGTTCATCGGTTTAGAGGGAAGTTGAAAACCGTTTTCAATGATATTCCATAAATCTAAATTCGTAGAAATCAAGAAAACTCTCATTCGAGTTTTCCAATATGTGTAGTCCAATCCGTTAAACAACGGTGGACGAAAGACCGAAAAGCCCTCTTGAAAACCATGAAGAGCCATTTCTCTCGGGTGTAAATCCGAAATGAGAAAAACCGGGCTCTGATACCAATTGTTAGGATCGAGAGCACTAAGAGGGGGGGGTGAATTAGTGCAGCGGAAATCTTTCAGCGATTTAAAAACGAAAGATGCGTTCGTCCGATAAAAACGATTTCGATGTAAAAGCTGATTCTAAGATTAATTAAGATTAAGCGCAGTTTACGTCTAAATTGAGTTTGCGTCTAAATACAGTTTGCGTCTAAATGCAGTTTTGCGTCTAAACAAAGTTTTACGTCTAAACGCAGTTTTGCATTTAAACTCGGTTTACGTCTAAACGCAGTTTTATGTCTAAACGCAGTTTGCGTCTAAAAGTAGTTTTACGTTTAAAAAAAGTTTACATCTAAAACAGAGTTTTATGTTTAAACACAGTTTGCGCAGTTTACGTTTAAACGCAATTTTACGTCTAAACGCAGTTTGCGTCTAAACGCAGTTTTACGTCTAAACGTAGTTTGCGTCTAAAACAGTTTCAAAGGGATCTAAACTTAGAAGCTAGTTCATAAAAGCGCAGAAGGCAGTTTTGCAGAATCAAAACACTGACGTAAGCTGATCGTACGAAAAACACAGATTTACGTCTGAATGCAGATTTGAAAAGATCAGCACTTAGAACTTATTCGTAAAGGCGCAGAGAGCAGTAGTTATGTAGGAGGTTTGCAGTAATGATAAGGTACTCGAAATAAAAGCAAACCAAAGATTTAGAGTGGTTCGGTCAGTCTTGACCTACTCCACTTTTGGCTTCCTCCTCCGACAAGGTCACCGACGTCAACTAGCTGCCTTCCTTCAATGGGCGAAGGCCAACTTCCCTTTTACAGTTTCACTCCTTTTGATGGGCTCAGGAGACAACCCTTACAGAACCTTTCTCTCATCACTTTTACAATTCAGAAGCTTAAAGAACAGAAGGAGGAGACTTAAAGGCTTTACAACAATTTTGAGCTCAAGAATCACAGAGAAGATCAAGATTTCGGTGTAGGTCTCTTGCTCTTTCTGTGCTGAATGGGTGGGGTATTTATAGGCCCCAACCCAGTTCAAATTTGGAGCTCAAAATGATCAAATCCCGGAATTCCGGGATCAGGCGGTTGCACCTCCTGACTGGAGAGGTTGCACCGCCTGGCAGAGCTCGGAGACTGAGCCCAGGCGGTTGCACCTCTCTGTCAGGGGCGGTTGCACCGCCTGAGTCTGGCTCGGAGACTAAGCCCCAGGCGGTGCCACCTCCTGACTGAGGCGGTTGCACCTCTCCTGCCATAGCTCGAAGACCGAGCCCAAGCGGTGCTACCTTTGTCAGGGGAGGTTGCACCGCCCAGTCTCGCTCGGAGACTGAGCCCAGGCGGTGCTACCTCCTGGCTGGAGCGGTTGCACCGCCTAGTCTCCCTTGGAGACTTAGCTTAGGCGGTGCCACCTCCTGACTTGGGCGGTTGCACCTCCTAGTGCAATCAGGGTCCGAATGGTTAGCTCCATTTGGCCCAATTTCAGTTTTTCAGGAGCCCAATTGCCCCTGGATTAAACTAATGGGATCACCTCCCATTTCCAACTTAATCAACGTGCTAACTACGATTAAATCTAAGACAATTTCTGTAGCTTTGCTTCGGTGCGTCAATCGCTTCTTCCGGCGAGTTTCCGGCGAACTTTCGTCGATCATCCGATGAACCCTCGGTGATCATCCTGCGGACTTCCGACAAACTCCTGGACTTGCGACGATCAACTTGGCGAGTTCTGACGAGCTTCGCTTGGCAAGCTTCTGGACTTCTCGGATTTATTCCCGCAGAACCTCCGACGACCGTCCGAACTTCCGTCGAACTCTCGAACTCCCAACGTGATCACGAACTTGACTCCAGCGCAATTCCTGCTGCTTGTCTAACTTTTATCGTAGTTAATCCTGCACACTTAAAACAAAACTTCGATCGAGACAATTAATCTTAAGCAATTTAACTAAGTTGTTTGGCATGTCATTGGTCCCTCGACGCTTCATCCGATTCTTCGGCGCATCGTCCTCTCCTGCAGCCTATTGCCCAATCGGCCAGTTGACTCCGCAACTCCGATATCCTTGGCACAATACCCGCTCTTCTTGGCCCGATGCCCGAGTCCACGGCCCGAAGCCTTCTGTCGATACGTCGACCGATCCACCGGCCCGACGTCCAATCTTCTGACATGTTCCTTCGGCACAACATGATTTTCCTGCTTTAATTGTCTCATCCTGATCGAAGCATCCTGCGTCACTCAAAATGCAGATTAAATCATAAACATATATCAAGTAGTTTCATCATCAAAATACGAGATTCAACACCTCCCTCTAAGTTGCTACTCAAAGGTTGCAGAAAAGATTCATTTATTGCTTATGAAAAGAGGAGGAATACATGACTATTTATAGGGCTTCTAAACTCTAACTCCTAATAGGACTCCTACTCAAGACTCTTACATTTAACGAACTCCTAATAGGACTCCTACTCAAGACTCTTATTCCTTTACAACTCCTAATTCTTCTATAAGAAACAACCTCATAACCCTAGCCAGCCTCTTTACCTCTTTAATAGAGGTCGGCTTAGGTAGGTTTTACATGAATGTCTCTCTCAATTAGGACTCTCCTAGTTAGAGTCCTAACAGACTCGCCCTTTTCAAATCAGCCTTGTCCTCGAGGCTGACGATTCATGAATTCAGGGAATTTGATCTTCAAGTCATCATAGTTCTCCCAAGTGACATCTTTTGTTGATAGGTTCACCCACTGTATTAGCACTTTAGTAGTGGGTCGTCGTTGTTGAGTCATGATCTATCGATCAATAATGGCACTTGGTTGGGTTTGGAGTTCTCCGTGGGTAGTCATATTTTGTGGGTGGCTTTGGGCTGTCTCTAAGCACCTATTTACAACTTCCATATGGCCATCGGTTTGTGGGTTATATGTCATATTGTTTTTTAATTTAGTACCCTATATATGGAATAACTTTGTCCAAAATCTGCTCGTGAAGATGCAAGTAGAATTTGTCACAAGCACAATGCGCCCCTTATTGTGTAATTCTTTTGAGTCCCAATTGTAATGAGCCATAGAGCTTGGTGCTTCCTTCAATTTCTTTATGATCCTACTGGTCTCTGAATCTTTCTACCATTCCATCTTAATATTCTCAAGGAAGTCACTGGTCGAAAGTGAATCGACCGAAAATTTAGCTTGCTCGGGTAGCCGCGAAAGCGCATCTGCAACAACATTCTCTTTCCCCTTTTTGTAAGTTATTTGATAATCAAATCTAAGAAGTTTTGTTACCTATTTTTGTTGTGCGAGGGAAGATATCTTTTGCTCCAAGAAATATTTGAAGCTTTTATGGTCAGTCTTGATTTGAAAGCATTGCCCGATTAAGTACGATCTCGACCTCGTTGTTGTGTGCACAATGGCGAGCATCTCCTTATCATATGTTGACATGTTTTGATGGGAGGGAGACAATGCCTTGCTAGTGTATGCAAGTGGTCGACCATCTTGCATGAGAACGTCTTCAATTCCAACTCTAGATGCAGCGGCCTCAATGATGAAGGGTCGGTTGAAATATGGTAGCGCTAGAACTGGCATCATTGTCATGGCTGCCTTAAGTTTGTTGAAGATAGTGGAGGCTTTGTCCGACCATTAGAAGGTATCATTTTTCAGTAGAGAAATGAGTGGTGCACTGATCTTTCCATAGTTTTTCATAAACTTGCAGTTGTAGCCTGTTAAACCGAGAAAGCCACTTAGCAATTTTATGTTCTTCGGGGTTGGCCGGTTCTGCATTGCTTCTATTTTGTCGAAGAAAGCAAAAATTTATAGTGGTCGTTGTGTGTTCGAAAGGCAGTTTTCGGTACGTCTTTTTCGCACACTAATATTTGATGATACCCGGATCGAAGGTCCAGCTTTGTGAAGATTTGTGCTCCCTTTCATCTAGCAATTCATTTACTACTGGAATAGGGTATTTATCCTTGATGGTTATGCCATTGAGAGCTCGGTAATCAACCCATATTCGCCATGTTTTGTCCTTCTTGCGTACAAGTAGCACCGGTGAAGAGTAGAGGCTGCAACTTGACCGAATAACTCCTGTTTCAAGCATCTATTTTATAATCCTTTCTATTTTAGCCTTCTAGAGATGTAGATACTAATATGGCCGAGTATTTGCTGGAGGTTTACCTGGAAGAATTATTATATAATGATCATGCCAACGGGTAAGAGATAGGATGTGCGGTTCATCAAATATATCTAAAAATTCAGCAAGCAAAGGAAGTAGGTTTGGATCTTCAAATTCTATTGGGTCTCCCTTAGTTTGCTACTCAAGTTGTGCCAAAAAGCCACTACATGCTTTATCCAAAACCTCCATTTGTTGTGTGCAAATCGTTGTTACATCGCCCCCACGTTTTCCATACAGTATCACTTGTTTCTCCTTACTGTAAAACTTCATAATTAGTTGCATAAAATTTCAAAAAACATCACCTAATATCGTCAACCATTTAATTCTGAGCATGGCCTCATGATCATCAAGAGGGAGGAGGAAGAAATATGCAATTATCTCTTGGTCTTGCAGCAACAATTTCACTCGTGGGCGCTTACGATCATACTTTAAAATCCATCTGTCGGTGATCTTAACATCAAAACTGCTATAATTCTCAATAGGTAAGGCCATATGGACATCAACCTTTCTATTTAGAAAGTTATTAGTGCTGTCAATATCGATAAGAATAGTGATCGATTGTTGTTTGAGAAGGCCTCCAACTTTCATCGTTTGCAGGTTTGAGTAGCCGGCTAGTGCATGTACCATAACTTTGGTCGGTTTTGGATCTTCTTCTGCATCTTTTTCTTTATATTCAAGGCTCTCTTATAGATGTTCAATGACCTCTTCTTTTACTGGTTCAATCATAAGAAGTCTCCCTTTACTACAGCGATGCTCACGGCACCACGGCTCGTCACAATGCCAACGTAACCCCTTCGCATATCGCTCCCAAAGCTCTTCTCTTATCAACCTTTTTGGTGCAAGGACTCGGTCGATAGTATGTGGGGCTGAATGCTTCAGTATTGCTAGTACAGGAGTGACCCTAGTCCTCCGAGCTTCATGGTTCAATTGCTCCTCTTGATGTCATGCGAAGGAGATGGCTGCCATAAGCGTGTACGGTTGTCGTGCTTTAACTTCTCCCCGGATCTCCAGCTTCAAGCCCTTAATAAAGGTCCCCAATAGCTATTTTTGAGACCAATCATAAGTTTGATTAGATAACCTTTCAAACCTAGTTTGGTACTCTTGAATGGTGGAGGTTTGTCGGATCTTTGCTAGTTGTCTGTCAATGTTCTCATAATCGGTTGGTCCAAAGTGAATCAGCAGTCCTTCTTTGAATTGTTGCTATGAGAAGACTCCATGAGTGTGTTCAAACCAGTTAAACCACTATATGTCATCTCCTTCAACATGTATAGCTGCAATTTTCACCATAGATGCGTTCGCGGTTTTGTGGTACCGAAAATATCACTCCGCGCGTGAGATCCAACTAATCGGGTCTCCTTCTTCCCATCTAGGGAAGTCCACCCTCATGCGTGGATAGTCGGGGTCAGTCATAGAGCCTCCCCTTCCTTGGAAGTCATCTCTTCGGGCTTGGTGCAATTGGTTAGAGCTCTCTCCTTGATGTGATTTCTTCGGGCTTAGTGGTTGTTAGGATCAGGAGCACTAAAAGGGGGGGGTGAATTAGTGCAGCGAAAAACTTTCGACGATTAAAACTACGTTCGTACGATAAAAGCGATTTCGATAAAAAGTCGATTCGTAAATCACTTTAACTTATGATCAAGCGAGATGCAGTTAAAGCGAATCTATGAAGGCAATTTGCAGTTATGATGGAAATCAGAATATAAGCGTAAACTGAAATATGATGTTCGTACGATAAAACTGATTTACGTCTAAACGCCGATTCAGAAAATACTGAACTTTAAAACACAATCGTAAATGCGCAGAAGGCAATAAGCAATTGAGGAGATTTTCAGTAAAGATAATATGCTCAAAGTTAATGCAAACTAAGATTTAGAGTGGTTCGGTCAATCTTCACCTACATCCACTTTTGGCTTCCTCCACCGATGTCCACTAGAGGCCTTCCTTCAATAGGCGAAGGCCAACCACCTTTTTACAGTTTCACTCCTTTTGACGGGCTTAGGAGACAACCCTTACATAATTTTCTTTCCTCTCTTGACATATCAAAACTTGGAAGAAAAGAGAAAGGAGAACTTTTAACTCATACAACACTTTTGAGCTCTAAAAATCACAGAGTAAGATCAGAATTTTGGTGGTTTTTGGTTGCTGAAAGGGTGGGGTATTTATAGGCCCCAACCCAGTTTGAATTCCGAGCTCAAAACTATCAATTCCCGAAATTCCGGGGTCTGGCGGTTGCACCACCTGACTGGGGCGGTTGCACCACCTAACAGGGGTGGTTGCACCGCCTGACAGAGATCCAAGACTGAGCCTATAGGCGGTGTCACTGCTTGTCAGGGGCGGTTGCACCACCTGCCAAAGCTCGGAGATCGAGCTCAAGCGGTGCCACCGCCTGACTAGGGCAGTTGCACCGCCCAACCAGAGCTCAGAGACCGAGCTCAGGCGGTTGCACCTCTGTTAGAGGCGGTTGCACTGCCCAGCTAGAGCTCAGAGACTGAGCCCAATGCGGTGCCACCTCTGGCCAAGTAATCTGGGTCCGAATGGGCTGATCCATTCGGCCCAATTTGGGTCTATCAAGGGCCCAATTGCCCCAAGATTAAGTTAATGGGATCACCTCCCATTTCTAGCTTAATCATCGTGCTAACTACGAATTTCTTAAGACATTTACTACAACTTACTCTGGTGCATCAATTGCTTTTTTCGGCGAGCTTCCGTCGATCATCCGATGAACCCTCGGTGATGCTCCTGCGGACTTCCGGCAAACTCCTGGACTTGCGATGATCCACTTGGCGAGTTTTGACGAGCTTCTTTTGGTAAGCTCTTGGACTTCTAGGATTTGTTCCTGCAGAACCTTCGACGACCGTCCGGACTTCCGTCGAGGTCTCGAACTCCCAACGTGATCATAGTCTTGATTCCAGTGCAACTCCTACTACATGTCTTTCTTCCATCGTAGTTAATCTTGCACATGTAAAACAAAACTAAAATTGAGACAATTAATCCTAAGCAATTAACCAAGTTGTCCGGCATGTCATTGGTCCCTCGACACTTCGTTCGATTATTTGGTGCATTGTCCTCTCCTATGGCCTATTACCCAATCGGCCAGTTGACTCTACAACTCCGATATCCTTGGCGCAATACCCGTTCTTCTTGGCCCGATGCTTGAGTCCATGACCCGAAGCCTTCTATCGATATATCGACCGATCCACCAGCTCGACGTCCAATCTTCTGACATGTTCCTTCAGCACAACATGATTTTTCTTGCTTTAATTGTCTTATCGTGATCGAAGCATCTTGCACCACTCAAAATGTTGATTAAAACATAAACATAATTATCAATTGGTTTCATCATCAAAATACGAGATTCAACAATCTTCCCCTTTTTGATGATGACAACCAATTGATGACGGAGTTAAACTTAACTTCCGAAGTTTAAACAAACTCCTCATATCAATATGTTATATTGATAGAACCTTGAATTCAAACTGAGTTCAAGTCATTGCAATATTCATCATGAATACTTGCAACACGTCATCATGAACATATGCATAAACTTATGCATAACATGTTATGTCATCAACATACTTCTCTTCCTTTGTCATCAACAAAAAGGAGAAGTACAACTATTCTTATGTTTGTAATAAAAGTTCAACTCATTGCATGAAAAACATAATATTAAATTATTATCATCATGCAATCTAGTAATTTTACAATATTTTAGAACTTGCAAGCTAGCAATTTAGAGATGTTCAAGAAAGCAACTCTTGCTTCTTGAAATATGCAAGTTTTACAAGCTAGCAAATTCAAAGATATGCAAGTTGGCATATTTGCTTTTCTTGAAATAGGCACGATAGCACATTTTTGCATTTTTTTGATGTTTAAAGCTAGCAATTCTCGGTGATGTTCAAGATAGCAATTTCTTCTCTTTTGAGAAGTGCAATTTTTGCTTTCTTCTTGAATTGTGTAAGCTAGCTATCTCCCCCTTAGTCATTGTCAAAAAGAAGGGAAGACCCTTTCTAAATAAGGGAAGACCCTTCATGTCAATTTCTAAATCATGACAAAGGTGAGTAATCATTCTTATTTCAAATTTCCATAATTGAGAAAAACCTTGAATTCAAATTAAGACAATTTTAATCATGATTCACATCATATGCAATACATCACATAAAAAGCATAAGTATTGCATGCATCATTTTAGCAACAAATCGTAGCATTTCATCACATGGCAAGATATCAGCAAGTAAAATTATGATGCAAGTTCTTGATATCTTAACATGATGCAAACATGGTATATGGCAATCATAGCATTTCGATTATCAATTTACCATATATTTCGATGCAAGCTTCTTTTGATATTCAAATTCAAATATGGCACTTATAGCATTAATTCATATATTTCTCATTCAAATATGGCACTCATAGTATCAATTCATATATTTCTCTCCCTTTGTCATCAACAAAAGAAGAAGTAACTCTAGCTATTTTAAAAGATATGCAAGTGTTTGTAACATGAAGCTAGATTTTCATCACAACATATAAGCACAAAAGCATAGCAAGATTCTTAAGTTCAATCATGGCAATTCAACACTTGCTTCTTGTGCAAGATTGCACTTTGCTTTTCTTACATGTTCTAACTAGCAAAAGCTTTCTCCCCTTTGTTTTTGCAGAAAAGAAGGGAAGAGTACAAGCTAGCCAACATTTGCCTTGAGCTAGCAATCTTTCTCCCCCTATGTCATTACCGAAAAGAAGGGAGAAATCAATGGCCAAAAAATTTTAATCATTATACAAGCCATATTACAAAATCATGTCATGATATCAAGAAAATTCAGGAAGGACATGATTCATTCGACAAATCCTTTTAATAGAGAAAAAGAATTATATAACCAAGAATCATAATTAAAATATATCAATATCATAGATCAAGTCATGATTCGTGATTCATCATAAAGCAAATTAATTTTTAGTCATCACATAAGGCATTTAAAATTTTTTTTGAAACATAGGAGAATGATTAATTTAAGCATGCAATGTTTCAATCAAATTCAAGTCATGAATACCAATATTTTCATATTGTGAGTATCAATTCATGAATACCAAAAGATATTATTTGTGATTCCAATTTTGCAAGATCAAGATTATGATTTAGATAAAACTCATTCAAATCAATTTGTTAACTTGAAACATAGGAGAATGATTAATTTAAGCATGCAATGTTTCAATCAAATTCAAGTCATGAATACTAATACTTTCATATTGGGAGTATCAATTCATGAATACCAAAAGATATTATTTGTGATTCCAATTTTGCAAGATCAAGATTATGATTTAGATAAAACTCATTCAAATCAAATCGTTAACTTGAAACTCATAATCAAGTCATCAAAATCAATTTCGAGATTCATGAAATCATTAATCTCGATTAGATGGGAAATATATTTTTTAAGTGATTCTTTTTCATCTAAACATGCCTTAGTCTTTATATGTCAAATCAAGATAAGCATGAAAGTTCAAGACGTAAAGGCAAAATCTTATAAAACAACTCATCAAGCAAGATTTTAAACATCCATTTTCAAGCCATATAAAGAGTAAGTCAAGGATTCAATTATCTCATATCATGAATTCCAATAGGCATCTCAAAATATCAACATCACATTAAAAAGATATTTCAAAAAGATATATCAATAAGTGATTCATTTGTATCATTTCATTCATTCGGAAGATTCTCCTCTTTGGTAAATAAATCTAGGAGAACAAAATGAATTAAGGAGATGTAACATGATTGAAGCATTGAACATGATTCATATTTAAAATGTGTCTCATGTCATAAGTATGAATCAAGCATTTGTAAAATATAAAATCATCCTCAAAGTCATATTTAATAAATTCATACATGACAAGCATAGATTTATTGAAAAGACGATAAGATCGAGCATCACATTTCATTTTTATAAATTTTTATTCATGTAATTTGCTTCTTATAAGCGTGCCTTTACCTTTAATAAAACAAATGTCAACATTTAAGATGGAAAGGTAGAAAACAAATCATCAAGCATGATTCCATGATAACATCCTTTTAATATCTTGATATTCATCATCAAGTATGATTTTAAAAAGTATGTTAAAGAGAAATCATTAAAACCAAATGCTCATTTATTTTCAAAATATTCATCATGTTTATTTTCATGAGATTCACAAGATTGGTAAAATAAATTCATTAATCTCAATAGGATAGAAAATTATTTCCATTTTATACAATTGATTTCATGTGAGGGTATTCAAGTCTTTTGTGAAAACATGTATCATCATTTAAAATCAAAACATAAGTTTTGTCATAAAGCCGTCAAGACCAAACACATCATGATATCACATCTATCATCAAAAGACTATCAAGAAATTTATACATAGATGTACATGCACTATGTCATCTTAATATGTCATGAGAATGTCATCTTAATTCATCATAAAAATAATTAGACCAAAAATATATTAATCTAAAATGAGAGTTTCAAATCAACAATTACTTCAAAAACTCATGCATAAAATCATCAAGATACACATGCATGGATTAATCCTAAGCATTATCACATATCATATTATCATCCCTAATGTTGCATACATCATTCAACATTTTAAAATATAACATGCATGAAACCTTAGCAATATACTTTTCATGATTAATTTTTCAAAGATGCTAAAAAGAAAAACATGATATAATTTTTGAAAAATATTTTTTATTTCCTATTCCTACTATCTAAATTAAGCACTCAGGACTTCAAGTAATTTCAAAATAATTCAAGAGAGTTGAGTTACTTACCTTGTAGTCGAAGCCCGTCAAAGCCCAATTTGTCGTTTCACCTTTGGAAGTTCTTGATTCATCCTTGGTTGCCTTCCTCTTCTTTAGCCTCTTCCTTCGTTTAAGTTCATTGTTTATTTTAGATTTTTGTTTAATAAACTTATTAAGATTTAGTGTTCGAAGTTTAAGTTCATCATTGTCCTCATCACTTGAGTTATCGCTCAAGTGGTATTCATTTGTCCGGGGTTCCAAATCCTTCCTGTTCTTTGGAAGGTTGTTTTGTTCATCATGTGCATTGTGCACCATTCCATATGTCATCAACGAACCAATTAGTTCTTCAAATGGTAAGTTGTTTAGGTTTTTAGCTTCTTGTATTGCAATTACTTTTGAATCCCACTTCTTAAAAAGAGAACACAAAATCTTGTTTACGAGTTCAAAATCCGAAAAACATTTGCCAAGAGCTCTTAAACCATTGATGACATCCGTAAAACGGGTGTACATGTCACCAATGGTTTCGCTTGGCTTCATTTGAAAAAGGTCGAAATCATGCATCAAAAAGTTGATTTTCGAATCTTTAACTCTAGAAGTGCCTTCTTGTGTGATTTCAAGAGTATGCCATATGTCAAAAGCCATTTCGCACAAAGAAACCCGATTGAACTCATTTTTGTCCAAAGCGCAAAATAAGGCATTCATAGCCTTTGCGTTTAAAGAAAAATACTTCTTCTCTAAATCCGACCATTCGTTCATTGGTTTAGAGAGAAGTTGAAAATCATTTTCAATGATATTCCATAAATCCAAATTCATAGAAATAAATAAACTCTCATTCGAGTTTTCCAATAAGTGTAGTCCAATCCGTTAAACAACGATGGACGAACAATCGAAAAACCATCTTTAAAGCCATGAAGAGCCATTTCTCTTAGGTGTAAATCCGAAATGAGAAATACCGGGCTCTGATACCAATTGTTAGGATCAGGAGCACTAAGAGGGGGGGTGAATTAGTGCAGTGGAAAACTTTCAACGATTAAAACTGCGTTCGTACGATAAAAGCGATTTCGATAGAAAAGCCGATTCGTAAATCACTTTAACTTGTGATCAAGCGAGATACAGTTAAAGAGAATCTATGAAGGTAGTTTGTAGTTATGATAGAAATCAGAATGTAAGCGCAAACTAAAATATGAAGTTCGTATGATAAAACTGATTTACGTCTAAACGTCGATTCGGAAAATACTGAACTTTGAAACTCGATCGTAAATGCGCAGAAGGCAGTAAGCTATTGAGGAGGTTTGCAATAAAGATAATATGCTTAAAGTAATTGCAAACCGAGATTTAGAGTGGTTCGGTCAATCTTCACCTATATCCACTTTTGGCTTCCTCCACCGACGAGGTTACTGACGTCCACTAGAGGTTATCCTTCAATAAGCGAAGGTCAACTACCTTTTTACAGTTTTACTCCTTTTGACGGGCTTAGGAGACAATCCTTACAAAATTTTCTTTCCTCTCTTAACAGATCAAAACTTGGAAGAAATGAGGAAGGAGAACTTTTAACTCATACAACACTTTTGAGCTCTAAAAATCACAGAGTAAGATCAGGATTTCGGTGGTTTTTGGTTGTTGAAAGGGTGGGGTATTTATAGGCCTAACCCAGTTTGAATTTCAAGCTCAAAACTGTCAATTCTCATAATTCCGGGGTGTGGTGGTTGCACCGCTTGACAGAGCTCGAAGACTGAGCCTCTAGGCGGTGTCACCGCTTGTCAAGGGCGATTGCACCTCCTGCCAAAGCTTGGAGACCGAGCTCAAGCGGTGCCACCACCTGACTGGGGCGGTTGCACCTCTGTTAGAGGCGGATGCACCACCCAGCCAGAGCTCGGAGACTGAGCCCTGGACGATGCCACCGCTGACCCAAGTAGTGCCACCTCTAGCCAAGTAATCTGGGTCCGAATGGGCTGATCCATTTGGCCCAATTTGGGTCTGTCAAGGGCCCAATTGCCCTAAGATTAAGTTAATGGGATCACCTCCCATTTCTAACTTAATCATCGTGCTAACTATGAATTTCTTAAGACATTTACTGCAACTTGCTCCGATGCGTCAATCGCTTCTTCCGGCGAGCTTCCGTCGATCATCCGATGAACCCTCGGTGATGCTCTTGCGGACTTTTGGCAAACTCTTGAACTTGCGACGATCCACTTGGCAAGTTCCAACGAGCTTCTTTTGGCAAGCTCCTGGACTTCTCGGATTTGTTCCCGCAGAACCTCCGACGACCGTTCGGACTTCCGTCTAGCTCTTGAACTCCCAATGTGATCATAGTCTTGACTCCGGCACAACTCCTGCTGCATGTCTTTCTTCCATCGTAGTTAATCCTGCACATGTAAAATAAAACTTCGATCGAGACAATTAAAATCCTAAGCAATTAACCAAGTTGTCTGGCATGTCATTGGTCCCTCGATGCTTCGTCCGATTCTTTAGCGTATCGTCTTCTCCTACGGCCTATGACCCAATCGGCCAGTTGACTCCATAACTCTGATATCCTTGGCGCAATACCCGCTCTTCTTGGCCCTATGCCCGAGTCCATGACCCGAAGCCTTCTGTCAATACGTCGACCGATCCACCGGCCCGACATCCAATCTTCTGACATGTTCCTCCAGCACAACATGATTTTTCCTACTTTAATTGTCTCATCCTGATCGAAGCATCCTGCATCACTCAAAATACAGATTAAAATATAAACACAATTATCAATTGGTTTCATCATCAAAATACGAGATTCAATAGTGGTCGGCCCAAACTGAGTTCGGTTAAGAGAGTTTGAATCTTATCCTTCATTCATGCCTCCAAGGCTTCGAATTTAGTATTGATTCTCTTCTTAGATGTCATAGTATATGTCTCCAAATCTATGATGTTAAGATTATTCTTGTCTTGTTGGGTTAAAGGCATGTATATGTTGAGAGAAGTGATGGTTGAAAGGGTTGATGGATCGGTGGATATAGGCTACTGTTTAGGCTTGTTTTGTTGTTGTTTTGGGTGTAGTTTGAGGGTCTGGTTTAGTAGAGTTTTAGGGTCGTGGATGAAAGTTTTAGATCTATGGTAGATGACAACAAAGGTTTGATAGAAATAAGTGGAAGTTTGTTGTAGAATTGTGTTATCTTGTAAGAGCAGAATTGTCGTCGAAGAAACATCGATTTCTCGATAAAATTTTCACCAAAAAAATGAGAGATTTGAGGAGGGAATTGACAGCAATATCTCAGTTTATATGATAGCAAGGATGTCCAATTTAATCAAGAAAATTTTGGCAGTAACAGTAAGAAAATTGGTGCAAGTTGCGATAGCAGAATTCTCGTCGAAAAATTTCAACAGTTTACGATGAAAATTTACAACAACACAAAATCGTTTTTAGAGATGAATTTCTCAATAGATCAACCTTAGATAGAAACCAAGATATACTATGAAGTATATAATATGCGGCTATAGATAGGTTAAGACAATAATATGCGGCTATAATATGCGCCTATAAGAAACCAAGATATACTATGAAGAAATTTCATTCAAAAGATATTGCAATAGATAGGTTAAGGCAATAATATGCGGCTATAATTTTCTACAACACAGATTTTCAAGTGTAGCAGATTGGATGTAAAAGATCAGTAGTTTATATTGAGAATTTTTTGATGAAACTAAAGGGAAATCTACTATTAGGAAGTGTCAAAGCTATCATAAAAATTTCATAGAGATTTGTATAGAAAAAAACATAGTAGCAAGATCAAACAGACGGTGCTATACGGTTGGAATTCTGTAATATATCTTTCATCGTAGAGATGAAAACTGTGATGAAAAGTTTATGCAGAAATATAGGAATAATTTTTTTTAGATTTTAGAATAAGAATAATTAAATTACAATAGCAGTAAGGTAGAAAACCAGAATCTATTACAATTCATGGGGAGATCAAAGGATGATCCATAGTGGTGGAGATGACGGCGGAATTTGGCGATGATTTTTTAAGCAATTGTGGGAATTGCTTCGGGCAATTGTAGAGGGCTGATGGATGGCTATAGAAGGGCAGCGAGATGCCAAGAATGCTGCTCTAATACTAGATGTTAGAACCTTTACAAATTCTAAACTTGGTGTTGATCTCTTTAGGGGAT
Source organism: Musa acuminata AAA Group (assembly GCF_036884655.1). Taxonomy (NCBI): domain Eukaryota; kingdom Viridiplantae; phylum Streptophyta; class Magnoliopsida; order Zingiberales; family Musaceae; genus Musa; species Musa acuminata. The sequence continues at coordinate 41,003,864 of NC_088346.1, read as the reverse complement.
CGGCCTCCTTGGAACTCTATAGGGGTTCCTCCCTCCAAGTTGCTGCTCAAAGGCTACAGAAAAGATTCATCTATTGCTTATGAAAAAAGGAGGAATACATGGCTATTTATAGGGCTTTTAAACCCTAACTCCTAATAGGACTCCTACTCAAGACTCTTACTTCTAACCAACTCCTAATAGGACTCCTACTTAAGACTCATATTCTTTTACAACTCCTAATTCTTCTCTAAGAAACAACCTCCTAACCCTAGCCGGTCTCTTCACCTCTTTAATAGGGGTCAGCTTAAGTAGGTTTTACATGAATGTCCCTTTCAATTAGGACTCTCCTAGCTAGAGTCCTAACACATACTTACATTTCATGATATATGGAGCAGTGTTTAGCATAAACAAACCATTATGCATTGTTCCTCTCGTGATGATCTCACAATCTAATAATATTGAACAACCATTGTTCTACAAAACTAATTTATATCCACTAAATTCAAACATAAAATAAAAATAATTTTTTTTATCATAGAAGGAACAAAATACCATATATACGATGCAATAATAGCTCCACCATGCAGATGTAGGGCGACCTCGCCAATAGCTAATGTAACAACGTTTTCTCCATTGCCCATCTTGAGGTTCATCTCACCTCTCGCCAATCTCCTAGGTCTTGCCAGAACCTACAATAAATTACAAATATGATAAGCACTACTAGTATCCAATATCTATATATTATCATAAGAGTATGACAATTGGAGACTGATCATGAATGTACCTGAAGCTTCTCCAAGCTTCTATTTTACCCTCTCTACAAGGTACTCTTTGTAGTTCCTCTTCCAATGCTCATCTTTACCGCAATAGAAGCATTGGTCTTTGTCTTTTGCTGGGTCTTTATTAACAATCTTTGCTTTACCCAGTCTGCCCTTGCCCTAGCCCTTCTTAAGGGACTTTTCTACTTTCCTTTTCTTTCTAGTCTCATCAGTATAGAGAATTGGCTTCTCTTTCTTGAGAGTGCTCTCTACCTGCCTCAATATATTAAAGAGCCCAAGGAGACTCATCTCAAGTATGTTTATATTAAAATTCATTATGAACTGTGAAAAGGAATCTAGTAGGGACTAAAGCACAAGATTCACACACAGGTTATCCTTTAGGACCATTCCTAAACCTATGAGTTTCTCTATCCACTCAATCAATTTTAGGATATGGTTCCGAACCAATGTCCCCTTAGTCATCATAGCATGGAAGAAGCTCTTGGATATCTCATATCGCTGAGTCATTCTCTGTTCATTAAACAATTTACGAACATATAGGAGAATGGATATGACTCTTTTCATGTTGTCTTTGTAACTCAGGAGTCATGGAGCCCAACATGTAACACCGAGCAAGAGTAGAGTCATTTATGTGCTTCACATAGCAAGTGATCTCATTCTCGCTTGCCCCTTCCTCGGGCATAGACATTACTATATCAAGGACATAGGCGATTTTCTCCGCTGTGAGAATAATTCTCAAGTTACGGAGCCAATTCATTTAATTTGGACCAGTGAGGTGGTTGACATTAAGTATGTCATATAAGGGATTTGAAAGTGAGATTTTTCTGAAAATAAAGTGACATCAAGTATGACACCCTCAACATGTGAAACGGAAGTCTCCGGTAGACTTCTAGTGGGGATCGGGATCTAATCAATATCTTAGTGTAACCTCGAGGGACTTGACTAATCATGATATTCGGCTAAGTCAACACCATCGTTACAAGAAGAGTTTGATTTAATGATATACCCTCGAAGGACTCGACCAAGCATACCATGTCCTCAGGTCACTGGTGACATCTCTATGTCATAGGCAAGATAGCAAATCATGATATAAGTGAGCCTTGAGGGACTCGACCAACTCAACCTACATCGAGAATCAATCCTTACCTACAACAATGGAAGGCCACGTGGGCCAATATAATTGTCTCACGTTTACCGACTTAATATTATCGAGAGAGGGGATTTTGATTTGATCTCCTAATGTAACATGTCACACACATACATATTTAATATATATCTACATCGCATGTAAATATATATACATATATAGTAGGTGTACAAGCAATCACACATCACATGAGCAATCACACTAGATGATAATGGACCACAACTTAATGTGATCAAGCTCAAGCTAGTGGGCCTAATCACTCACATCAAGATCTATATGTGTAGTAGTGCATCTCAATATCATGTAATCGTCTATCTTATCCTCGTCGGTACCATCGGTATCTCAACGCATCTTCTTGTATCGTAATCATCTGTCTTAGCCTCGGGGGTCCCGCTATTGCTTCTACGCTCTCGTTGCACCTCCTTATGTGATTACAACTTAATCATAGGTATGTAGGTCCGATAATAAATGAGAAATAAAATGAAGGCTCGCAAGCCCCAATTATAATAATCACAAGTACACACATCACACGGTCCAGAATCATCTGTCCACATATCATACATCACATATACACATCATCATCACGTAGGACTAATAGATAATAAGAATAATAATAATCAATTAAATTTTTTAATTAATTAATATTTTTGAAATTGGGGACATGTAGGAAATTTTTTGAATTCTGACGGGTATTATGATAATTTGGACAAAAGGATAAAATTAAAAATTCACAAGGGTAAAATTGTTATTTTGCCCAAAAACCCTAAACCTTTCTCCTCTTGCTTGTTGCGGCCGCCGCCACCCTATCGGCAGTGACCCTCTACGGAGGGGGGCAAGGGTGCCTCCCTTGCAGGTGGGCCCCCCTACGGGCACCATCACCTCCGCGAGCAGTTCTACCCATGGGGCAACGCTCACAGGTGTTGTTGCCCCATCATGCGAGCACCCCTATGGCCCCTATCGCCCTTGTGGGTGGTTCTGCCCATGGGTGCAGCACCCGCAAGCACAAGGGGCAACGCCCATTGCGGGCGCAAGGGGCAACGCCCACATGCACCATTTCCCCTATGATGCCTCTACCCGAAGGCACAGCGCTAGCGGGCTTGCGACCCCCGCAAGCTGCTAGCGATAATGCTAGGGCTGCCAGCCCTTGTACGCTACCAATCGCCGGTCGCAAACCTATTGCACGCTAATAGCAGTACTGCCATCTGCGAGGGTAGCAAGGGCAGCAACGGTTGCTACCCTTTTTCACTTTTGCGTCAATAATTTTGATGTCAAAAACTTCTCTAAAACATAACACATGTAGTTTAAAAATAATCTTTCGCCCGAACAACCTGGCTCTTATTCCACTATAGGGAAATCTAGGGGGCGACATCATAAGTGCAATGGAAGAACATAAAACAAAATCCTCAAATTTCTTATCAATGTGTTTGTCATCATGCGAAGATTGGTACATAAAATTCATAAAATTAAAAAGCTACATGTGAGATATATTGTGTTACGTAGGGAGATCGTATATTCCTGAATCCATACTCTAGGAGAATGTAAAAGAGGTCAAGCGTCTTCCTCTCTAACAATGATCCACACAACAAGACTGCAACGATGCTCCTCAAATCTCTAGGCCAGCTATCTAAGGAGGAGAAGGGGAGGAGAATAGGAGATAGCAATCCAGAGAGGCTCTAGCCTATAAACCATTAGTTGCCTCCTATTTATAGAGGTCTCCTATCAACATAAACCTAATGGATCCTGCCCTATTGTGTATTGGATCTCCATCCAATTATCTAAGCCTCTTAGATTAGTGGATCTCTATCTAATAATCTCTTATTAGATCTCATCCATAGGATCCAACAATTTAGGGGCTTATTGGATATTCAATAAGATAAGAGCTCTAGCAGATATCTCATATCAATGCCTATCATATGTTTGTGACCCTCTAGGCCCAAGACCAAGCTGGCCGTAAGTCATACTTGTCAGAACTCCTTCTGGCTTAGTGAATTATTATCTCCATAATAATTCACTCGAGTCATCGATTGTGGACGTACTAGGCCACTACGTTGTAGTTCACAAACGATATAAGGGAATCTAATCCATTGGGCTTGTATGTCCTTAGTTACTATATACCTATAGTCCATCATCTATCTAATATCCCATAAACCGTATACAGGGCATGGTGTTGTCAGACCCATATGGTTTCTACTCGAGTCTCATTCTAATTATATTCTCCCGGAGAAGACTCTCTCTCAATCTGAATGACCCTAGCTAGGGATTTGTTCGAGCAAGAACACATATGATATTCCTCTCATGACACTGACTGCAGATGATCCTCTATCGATACTTAATAGTTTTCATAAGGTTGGCTGTCACTCCCGATGACCGACTGTATTAAATCTGGAATCTCCAAATCTATAAGTCTAGTATCAAAGAATAGAGTACTCATAGAAGATAACCTTGGTGTCTCAAGTCTAAGGACCATATATACCACTAGGACTACAGAATCATTGTTTGACAATAAGGCATTATCAACTTTTCAACATTTCGTAAGCAGATCAATCAATGAACTCATTCTCCAATAAGCACTTGTATTGTATCCCTACTGTCCCCATACGAGTAGCTATGAAACCAACTGCATCCATCATATGGACGGGTATACAACACACTTGTCTATCTGGTTATCTCAATGCCCCTCTAAGATAACCTATAATCGGGATTATTTAGGATATGTGTTTAAAGGCAAATCGGTCTCATTATTGAGATCTCATCATGATCTGATTCACATTACACAAATCCATGAACATCACAATATATTCAAGCAGTAAACAATATAAAGTGATAAAATATTAAATAATAATAATAAGCAAAAAGATTATGTGTCAAGTCATACTTGCCATCACTCATATGATTAGCTGACAGGACACCTATGACTAGCATTTCTTATAGTGCCTCTTACATAAAGGGTTGGTCATTCCTTTGAATGTGAATCTCAAATGTTTGCTCCTCTGAGTGGCTCCTTTTCCCTATATCTTCGTGTCTATTTTCCCCTAAACAGTCGTGCATGCTGGCTGCTCTCAACGTGGTCCCGCTCGGTCCCCCACGTTTGCATGTCAAGTGTTTCTATGAGTGTTTGTCCTGCTTTGATACAATATATCACGCACTTAGTTGGTTTTACCTAAGTCGTGCGGCACTCTTGCGTGTCCGTCTGCAAAGGTCAACCTCCCCGAAACCTCCTATGGTCTCTTATAACCTACAAAAGAGAAAATGGGTTAGAGAAAGCATCTCACTTGGGATCTATAAGCAATCATTTCGGCAAACACTTCATAGCCAATGTAAATTACAAATAGACTTCACAAGCTCTGAACAGTCGCACAACAAATGGTCCAAAATGGTCCATTATATATCGAAATTTTCACAAGTGCCGACATTGTTGAATCTCGGATTTTAATGATGAAACCTTTATGATGTAATCTATGTTTTGAGTGATGCAGGAAACTTTGATCATAATGAGATAATTAAAGGTGGAAGAATCATGTTGGGACAGAGAAAAATATGTCAGAAGATTGGACATCGCGCCGGAGGATCGATCGACGTATCGACAGAAGGCTTCAGGCCACGATTTCAGGCATTGGACCAAGAAGAGTGGATATTATGCCAAGGATATTGGAGTTGTGAAAGTCAACTGGCTGATTGGGCAATAGGTCGCAAGAGAGGACGATGTGCCGATGAATCATACGAAGTGTCGATGGACCAATGGCATACCATACAACATGATTCATGCTTAGTAATAATTATCTAGATCGAAGTGTGTTTCATATGTGCAAGATTAACTATGATAGCAAGGCACAAAGCAAAATGAAGTCCCGAAGTCAATGACGTGACTTCATTGGGAGTTCGAGAATTCATCGAAAGTCCGGACGTTTGTCGGAAGTTCTGCCGGAATTAATCGAGAAGTCCAAGAGCTTGATGAAGAAGCTCATTGAAACTCACCAAGAAGATCATCGTGAGTCTTCTTGCTGGGAGTCTGCTAGAATATTACCGAGAGTTCATCGAAAGTTCTCCGAATGATTGCCGGAAGCTCGCTGGAAGAAACCTAGACTTACATACTTGTTTAGCTTATTAATTATCTTAGATTTCATAGTTAGCATATAATTGATTAAAATTGGGCCAACTCAATTAGGGGCCAGTTGGGCCCATGTATAGACTGTGTTGGGCCCAATGAATAGCCCAAACAATGACCTAAGAGGTGGCACCGTCGTGGTACAGTCTTTGAGACTCTGTCAGGTGGTGGTACCACCCAAACACAGTCTTTGAGAGGCTATCAGGCAGTGGTACCACTAGTCTAGGCGGTGGTACTGCCTAGTGCAGTGTTAGTGTCAGACTGACACTAACGGTGGTACCGCCCATACCTAGGAAACATGGGATGAGATATTTTTAGGCTCCAAGTTTGAATCAACTTGTTGCCTATAAAAACTTCTCTCATCTATAGTTAAAACATACAAGCATAGAGAATTTAAAAAGGGAAAAACACTATTGTAATCTCTTGCGAGAATCCTCCTATTTTAGTCTAAGTATTAGAATAGTTTGAGAGAGGAGTGAGTGCTTGTAAAGGTTATCTCCTAAACCTATGAAAAGGAGAAGAGGAGTGTAAGAAGGAGGTTCATCTGCGCCTATTAAAGGAAGATCGATAGTGGATGCCGATGGCCTTGACAAAAGAGGAATCGACGGAGTGGATGTAGGTCATGATGACTGAACCACTATAACTCGGTTTGCCTTTACTTTGAGTAATTTACTTTTATAGAAAACTACCTCTCCTCCTTACTGTACTTTTACTATACCTACACTCACATACGCTTTCAAGTTTCCGAAATTCGTTTTCAATGTACGAAAGAATTTTTTAGAACCGACATTTTTTTACCACTGCACTAATTCATCCCCACCCCAGCTCACCCCACTGCCCCCCCCCCCCCCCCCCCCCCCAAAACACCCTCGCTCCTCTTAGTGCCGACTCGTTCCTAACCGTTGGTATCAGAGCCTTGTTTTTCTTATTTGGTTTAGCACCTAAATAGAAATAGTTCTTTTTGACTTTCAAGAGGGACTTTTTCTCATTCGTCCTCCCTTGTTTAATGGGATATACTACACATATTGAAAACTCGAATGAGAGTTTTCTTACTTTCTTTAGATTTAAATTTATAGAGTATTATGAAAAATGGTTTTTGAATGTCTTCTCTTCCAACGAACCATTGGAATGATTTGGAGAAGAAGACTTTTTCCTTAAATGCTAGAGCTATGAACGCTCTATTTTGCGCTTTAGATAAAATTGAGTTTAATTGGGTTTCTACTTATGAAACGACCTTTGAAATATGGCACACTATCGAAATCACACACGAAGGCACGAGTAGAATAAAAGATTCTAAAGTCAATCTTTTAATGTATGATTTTGAACTATTTCATATGAAACCAAGAAAAACCATTGAAGACATGTACACCCATTTTACGGATGTCGTTAATGGTTTAAAAGCACTTGGTAGAAGTTTTTCAAATTTTGAACTTGTAAACAAAATTTTACGTTCTTTTAATAAGAGTTGGGATCCAAAAGTAACCGCAATACAAGAGGCAAAAGATCTTAATAACTTTTCACTTAAGAACTTTTTGGTTCATTAATGACATATGACATAGCGCACAATGCACAAAACGAATATGAGAAAAACCTTCCAAAGAATATAAAAGATTTTAGACTTAGAACAATTGAAGACCACTCGAGCATAAACTTGAACTCCTCACCATGAAATTTAAAAAATTCATGAGACAAAAATCAAAGAACAAAAAGAACACAACTACTTACTATGAACATAAGAAGAGGGAACTACTCTGGGACAAATCGAGCTCATCCGAAGATGAGGAGAAAACCAATAAAAACGAGGTGGTAAACTATGCTTTAATGACTTTCTACAATGAGGTAATAAACATCCCCTTAGTTTACTTTGAAATTACTTGATGTTCTTCATAAGTTATTTTTAATTTAGTTTAAAAAATTATATATATTTTTTTTAAATTGTATGTTTAATGATATAATGAAAATGTTAAAAGTTTTAGGATCATGCTTATCCTTCTAATAATTTTGAAAATGATTATGTAAATTATATGTTTTATGATAAATGAACAAAAATGTTAGACTTCAATCTAATACTTAAGATAAATCCTATGTATGTTTTAAGAGTAATAATGTATATCTTAATGATTTTCATATTGATTTTTGATTTTGTTTAAAAATGCCTTATGCTCAATGAAACCATGATTGATGAATATGTTTTATGTTTAATGATTTCTTAGGCTTGTATGTCTTATCACGATGAATGTTCTGAAAATAAATGTTTGTATCATGCTTGATGATTTTTATGCATGAGGACTTGAAGTAATTATTTGAAATCATATGTTTTGGAATTATGTGTTACACTTTTTGATCTTGATGATTTTTGGTATTGATGGTTTTTATGACGAAATTTACTTTTCGATCCTAAACACGATGCATGGTTTTGACATAAGAACAAATATTTGGGTATGCTAATATAAAGTCAATCATACAAATTGAAATTAAAGAAGTTTAGATATCTTATGAATCATTCAACATCATGTTCAATGAAACCATGCTGGATGTCTTAATAAAAATGTAATGATGGTTTAAAAGAAAAGAACATGCATGGATTTGAAAGAAAAGAACATGCATGTATGAAATCAATCAATAAGTTGAAACAAAAGGAGGAAAGCATTTTTCTTGAAAATTTCCTTTTTCTCTATCTTATCGATTTTTTACTAAGAGAGCAATAAAATTATTTATGCCATTTTGAATCTCTTAAAAAAATGTTGAGATTTTGATGATTTGAATTTGAATGAGTTTTTATCAAAATCATGATCTTGGTTTCTTGATATTTTTTGAATCAAGATCTCTTCTTTGTACTCCTATGATTTTTTCTTTGTATTTTATTTAAAGAAGAGATTTAATATATGAATCATGTCTTATGGTCTTATCTTTCATGACATGATTTCTTTATATTTATGACTTATATACCTTGAAATGATTGAAATATTTTACATTATTATGTTCTTCCCTTATTCTTTCTTGTTTATAATGATAAAAGGGGGAGAAGTTATGATCATGCATGGTAGGATGATGTAATTTGACAAATTGATACCATCATGATGTGAAATATTTATGATTTAGAATGATGTATGCAATATTTATGCTTTATTATGATGATATATGTGATGTATTGCATATGATGTGAATCATGATTAAAATTGCTTTGATTTGAATTCAAGGATTATCTCAATTATGATATTTTGAAATAAGAATGATTACTTATCTTTGTCATGCTTTGAAAATTATTGTAAAGGGGAAAAAGAGATACAAAATTATTTTTTTTCCTTCTTTTTGACAATGATAAAAGGAGAGATAGTTAGCTTGCTAGTTAGCTTGCACAAGTCAATAAGATGCAAAAATACGCTATCTTGCATATATCAAAAGGTGTAAAAAAACAAAAAAATTTCAAAAAAACTCACTAGCTTGCATAATGCAAAACTTGTTCGCTTGTTTCATGAAAAACATTGTATCTTGCTAGCTTGTTATCTTGTGTTATTTTTCAAAAACTTGCTAGCCTTCATACTTCAAAGAGAAGTAACAATTGTCAAATTGCTAGCTTGTATATTATAAAATAATGTAAAATTTTGCTAGCTTTCACTTTGCAAAGGAAGCAAAAATCATACTTCTCAAAAGAGAAGAAAGAGCTTGCTATCTTGAACATCACCAAAAATTGGTAGCTTGCCTATCTCAAGAAGCAAAACTTGCAATTTGCATATTGCAAAAGGAAGAAAGAATTGTTAGCTTACACACTTCAACAAGAAAGCTATGTTGCATTTACTTTTGAAATTTTTGCTAGCTTGTATGTTATAAATTTGCTATCTTACTATCTTACATATCTAAAACTTGATATCTTGTATGTTCTAATATGATGTGGCATTTGCTAAATTTGCTAACTTGCATAATGATTAAACTTGATATTATGTTTATTATGCAATGATTTGAACTTATATCTCAAACATGTTGCAATGATTTGCTAGCTTATATCTCAAACTTGATAGTTGGACTTCTCCTTTTCGTTGATGATAAAGGGGGAGAAGTATGATGTTATGAATAAGTTTATGATAACTTGTTGCTTGAATTTTTGAATCCAAGAGTCCTATCAATATGGCATATTGATAGGGAGGGTTTGATTAAACTCCGGGAGTTTGTTTAAACTCCGTCATCAATTTGATTGTCATCATCAAAAAGGGGAAGATTGTTAAATCTCGAATTTTGATGATGAAACCAATTGATAGTATTTATGATTTAATTTGCGTTTTAAGTAATGCATGAAGCTTTGATCAGAATGAGATAATTAAAGCTGGAAGAATCATGATGGGCCAGAGAAAAACATGTCAGAAGATTAGACATCGTGCCGGAGGATCGGTCGACGTATCGACAAAAGGCTTCGGACCATGGTTTTGGGCATCAGACCAAGAAGAGTGGATATTGCACCAAGGATATCGGAGTTATGGAGGTCAACTGGCTGATTGGGCAATAGGCCACAAGAGAGGACGATGTGCCGATGAATCAAACGAAGCGTTGATGGACCAATGACATGCTGGACAACATGATTCATGCTTAGTAATAATTGTCTAGATCAAAGTGTGTTTTATATGTGCAGGATTAACTATGATAGCAAGGCACAAAGCAAAATGAAGTCTAGAAGTCAATGACGTGATTTCATTGGGAGTTCGAGAGTTCGTCGGAAGTCTAGACGTTCGTTGAAAGTTCTACCGGAATTGATCAAGAAGTCTAAGAGCTTGCCAAGAAGTTTATTGGAACTTACCAAGAAGATCAGCGTGAAGTCTAGGAGCTTGCTGGGAGTCCATTGGAATATTATCGAGAGTTCATCGGAAGTTTGCTGGAAGATCACTAGAAGCTCGTCGGAAGAAACCTAGACTTACGGACTTGTTCAACTTAGTAATTGTCTAAGATTTCATAGTTAGCATATGATTAGGATTGGAATTGGGCCAACCCAATTAGGGGCCAGTTGGGCCCATGTATGGATTGTGTTGGGCCCAACGAAAGACCCAAACAATAACCTAAGAGGTGCCACGGTCGTGGCACAATCTCCGAGACTGTGTCAAGCGATGGAACCACCCAGTGCAGTGTTAGTGTTAGACTGACACTGGCGGTGGTACCGCCCAATACAAGCGATGGTACCGCCCGTACCCAAGAAACCCGGGATGAGATATTTTTAGGCTCTAAGTTTGAATCAACTTGAGACCTATAAATACCTCTCTCATCCCTGATTAAAACCCACAAGCATAGAGAATTTTAAAAGGGAAATCTCTTGTGAGAATTCTCTTCTTCTAGATTAAGTGTTAGAATAGTTTGAGAGAAGTGTGAGTACTTGTAAAGATTGTCTCCTAAACCTACGTAAAGAAGAAGAGGGGTGTAAGAAGGAGGTTGATCTTTACCTATTAAACGAAGATCGATAGTGGATGTCGATGGCCTCGACGGAAAAGGAATCGGTGGAGTGGATGTAGGTCACGACGATCGAACCATTATAACTCGGTTTGCCTTTACTTTGAGTAATTTACTTTTATAGCAAATTGCCTCTCCTTCTTACTATGCTTTTACTATGTCATACGCTTTCAAATTTCTAAAATCGATTTTCAACGTACGAAAGAATTTTTTAGAACCGACGTATTTTTACCGCTGCACTAATTCATCCCCTCCTCTTAGTGCCGACTCATTCCTAGCACACATAATATAACTTTTATTTGCAAGCCTAGAATGATCACCAAAACTAAAGAAAATGGGATTGCTAAACCTACTGTCAGCTCTTTACATGTTGTGCAAAGCATGAACAAAACCGAAAGACACGAACATACATAAGCATTACATCAAACACTCCGTTTACAGTTTTGTTCATGATAGAACGATAGTGAAACCCACACGAGTAGATGTTATGCACCTCCGAGGACAAGGCAATCGGTGCTCGGCCTCCTACTGTGTAACCACCCAGAGGAGACGGTGGGCGCTTCATCAATATCTCCTGCAGTTCCTAACGTGGAGGGTGATGAATCGAGAAAGGCATAGTGGAAGTAGAGGAGAAATATTTCGACAGTGATGGTAGTAGATTAGCGATGTCCCAGTCATAAAGGTTCTATGCAACCAGGCGAGTGGGCTAACGCTCGACGAGGGTGAAGAGCGGTAGCACTATAGGCACCGCAGTAGCTTCGGTGGAGAGGAAGATACGACAGCAGGCACACCGGCGACCAGGTGGATGTGGAGGATCTCGTCGGTCTCACAAGCATGATGTCACTAAATCAAGGGTAGAGGTTATCGTCGAAGGAGGTGAATCTGATGGAGAGTGGTACCGGTGAGCACAGCGCTAGAGGCGCTGCAACAGGGAGACAAATCGCACCGGTGAGCCTTTACAGTTGTGGCGAGGGTAGTAGGGCTACTCTTTGGAGTCACCGAAGTGGTAGGGGTGGTGCCACTGCTCATTAGAGCTGGAGCTAGAGCTACAATAGCAATTGGTGCGGTAATGGTGGAGCTCGAGGACTTTGGATGTATCGTCCGATGGGACTATTGCCTTTGGGATGTCGTTCGATAGTTTCGTCGTTGGTGGCAAAGCTATGATTTGAGAAACTAGAGAACAAGAATGCAGCAATGGTGAGGCGGCCAACGTTGCGTTCTTGTGAAGAAGGTAGATCAGTTGCTTGGTGGATTCTATAGTGTGGATCTGCAGTTGAACCCAATTGATGAGTTGTCAATGGCACTGCACCTGAGCCGGACGGTGGATTCGACGATGGCTCTAGAGATGTGTTTGGTAGTAGTTACGAATGTACATGGGCTATAGATCTCCACCGGAATGCTTTGGCTAAAGGAAGAAGCAGCGGTCAGTGATAGAAGTAGGGGCTGTGATCACTAAGGAAGGAGATGTCGCTGGATAGCGAGGAAGGAAGATAAATCTTGCTCTAAGACAGTAGAAGCTCTGATGCCATGATAAATTGAAATATAATGACAAAACATACTTAAATTAGTTGAATATAATGTCTATTTATACATATTAGAAGAAAGGATTTTCCTCAACTATCAACGAGATTTACTCAGTTGAGGAAATCTTATCTGATATCATATATCACAAATGAGATGAGTAAAACTTAATTGTAATGGATCTTATAAAGAGATGGAGTTAGGGGATTTAGGATTCCTTTTAAAAAATAATACTAATGATCCTTTGTTTGTAAGACACAGTCAATGTGTCCATTTGCATTGACAGTATCCTCCCGTTCGATATCTCTTTCAAAAGCTTCTCCTTTTCCCTTGCGTGCCTCCTCTTTGAACGTGTTATAAGCATTGCAGAAATGAGAGCCAGCGTCGCGAACAAGGCAGAAGAGACACCTATATTGTGCAAAGCGAATTGTTAGTCAATGGTGAAGAGACATAAGATGAGAACACAGAGAAATATTTTCTTAGACGACAGGTTGTGAGTGAGCCAGACCGTTGAATGAACAGAAAAAGAATTACCAAATCTTTATCATCATCTCAAAGTCGTGTGGAAATAATATAGAGATCAAAGAATTACCTATGACAATCTTCGTAACAAATAGGCTGCTGAGGACACATGGTCCATTAAATGGGTCACCACGCTTGCCAGGTGGGCACGTGCAATGGTAGCTTCCTGGGAGATTACTGCAGACTCCATAGCAAGGATACTTCTCCGGTAGCTTACACTCATCGATATCTACCAAAGGAAGAATTAGTTCTCAAACTTAAGCGAGTTTCACAAAACCTATTAGGATTCATCAACAAGATCTAACCTTGGCATCCATCGACAAGATAGGGGTTGCCTTGGTATCCTTCTGAGCAATTACAAAGGTAGCCTGCACCACTCCTGGCCTTGCTGCACACACTGTTTTGACTTCGGCATGCATAATTATCAGAGCCCTTCGCCTCCTCGCATGTTGCAGCATCTCTGACAGCCCAATCCAGCCACAGCGGCATGGATTTGTTTGTGTCCATGGTTAAATCGGTGGCGTTAAATGAGTAGTAGTCTTGATCAACAATGAAAACGTAGCTACATGGACTAAAGCTCAAAAATTATCGATGGGAATATGCAGTGAAAGAGAAGGAAGTGTCACTGAGGCCTGACGGGATGCTGGTTTGGTAGCATCCTATGCCATTGCAAACCCCATTGATGACTTTGCTTGTATCTTCGCAGTACGATAAGCAACCAGTATAGTAGACATAGGGATAGGGGCCGTCGGCCGTCTGCTGGCTTCGTAGATATGCCATTGAGTTGCAGCCGATAAGAGTGAACTTATTGCTGCCGTCGGAGATCTTGTATACTCCATTGACATCGAAGCTTTTGGATGGTAAGTTGGAGTTGGTGCTCTCCACGGCGGTCTCGTTGTAGCACTCCCAACTTACTTGAGCCTTCACGCGAGACTGGCCGTGCAGCAGCGAGATCTCGGTCACCTCGATGTCGCTCGTGCCGAGGAAAGCTTTGGGGAGTTGCCATCCGAGCGGTCGCATTTGATGGCGAATCCATCTCTGTAGCAACCTGGCTCGATGCCGAAGGGATACTGGACAAGCACTTGACCGCACTTGTCCGAGCAGTTTGAGGTTTCTGCATTCGTTGCTGCTGCTGCAAGTGTCAGCAGCATCCGAAGAACTGCTTCTCTTGCTCTTCTCATCAGATGGACGGAATCAAACAGAGATTTAGCCTGGTGAAGAATGAATGGAGATCCTTTCTGTGTTAATAAAGAGGCACGCCGGAGTTTTCGAGCTTCGGAGATTAGCCACAGGAACGCGTGGAAGGTATCAAATTCTACATAACCAAAACTACTAATTCTAAAAAAGGAATCGTCGATTATGAAATCCGTAGGACTATCGTCAAGTACTTGCATAAAGCAAAGACCATATAGGTAGAATCAAGCTCACTATCTCTAGATGAAATACAAAATTTATCACAATTTAATTTAAACTAATCGACCATTGACTCTGTGTCCACAACATCACATGCCTTCTACGTCATACATGAATAAAGGAGGAAATAGAGCTGAGGTCACATTTGGAGCGTACTGTGAATCACGCGCAGACGACGCCGAGTCCATTGTACGTGGCAGTCAGCCGTTTCGCGTTTCCCGGAAGAGTCATTTTCTTGGGTTTGCTGCTCCGTCGAAATCACTCGATGTTAAGTTCAAAGTAATTGCCCGGTGATGGGTGGCGACGGTGGACCATTCAAACTTGGCAACCTTTGAACCGCCGGATATTAATCGTACGGACAATTCCTCGATTCTTTCCTATTAGAGTAAAAGGTATATTTTGTATTGGTTTATGTTAATGCTAGAGAATAAGAATCTAACCTCAAAGAAAATATGTTCAAATGTTATACTTTTAAATATAGAATTGATAAAATAACGTGTAAAAGCGTGTGTGAATATCGTGTTACAAGTATTTCTTCATTTCATATGGTAGAATTTCGTATTTTGATGATAAAACTACTTGATATATGTTTATGATTTAATTTGTGTTTTGAGTGACGCAGGATGCTTTGATCAGGATGAGACAATTAAAGCAAGAAAATCATGTTGTGCCGGAGGAACATGTCAGAAGATTGAACGTCGGGCCGGTGGATCAGTCGACGTATCGACAGAAGGCTTCGGGTCGTGGACTCAGGCATCGGGCCAAGAAGAGCGGGAATTGTGCCAAGGATATCGGAGTTGCGGAGTCAACTGGCCGATTAGGCAATAGGCTGCAGGGGAGGACGATGCGCGGAAGAATCGGACGAAGCGTCGAGGGACCAATGACATGCCTGACAACTTGGTTAATTGCTTAGGATTAATTGTCTCGATCGAAGTTTTGTTTTAAGTGTGCAGGATTAACTACGATGGAAGAAAGACATGCAGCAGGAGTTGCGCCGGAGTCAAGACAATGATCACGTTGGGAGTTCGAGAGTTCGACGGAAGTTCGGACAGTCATCGGAGGTTCTACGGGAACAAATCCGAGAAGTCCATGAGCTTGCCAAAGAAGCTCGTCGGAACTTGCCAAGTGGATCATCGTAAGTCCAAGAGTTTGTCGGAAGTCCGCAGGAGCATCACCGAGGGTTCATCGGATGATCGACGGAAGTTCGCCGGAAGCTCGCCGGAAGAAGCGATTGACGCACCAGAGCATGTTGCAGTAAATGTCTTAGGGAATATCATAGTAGCACAATGATTAAGTTGGAAATGGGAGGTGATCCCATTAACTTAATCTTAGGGCAATTGGGCCCTTAAAAAACCCAAATTGGGTCGAATGGATCAACCCATTCGGACCCTGATTTCTGTTAGGAGGTGCAACCGCCCCAGCTAGGAGGTGGCATCGCCTGGGCTAAGTCTCCGAGT
Organism: Musa acuminata AAA Group; assembly: GCF_036884655.1. Taxonomy (NCBI): domain Eukaryota; kingdom Viridiplantae; phylum Streptophyta; class Magnoliopsida; order Zingiberales; family Musaceae; genus Musa; species Musa acuminata. Next base: position 40,987,511 of record NC_088346.1, on the reverse strand, counting down.
GAGACTGGGCGATGCAACCATCCCAGCCAGGAGGTGGCACCGCCTGGGCTCAGTCTCCGAGCGAGACTGGGCAATGCAACCTCCCCTGACAGGAGGTGGCATCGCTTGTGCTCGGTCTTCGAGCTCTGGCAGGAGGTGCAACCGCCTTAGTTAGGAGGTGGCACCGTCTGAGCTCGATCTTCGAGCTTTGGCAGGAGGTGCAACCGCCCTTGACAGGAGGTAGCACCGCCTAGAGGCTCAGTCTTCGAGCTTTGCCAGGCGGTGCAACCGCCTCAGTTAGGAGGTGCAACCGCTTGATCCCGAAATTTCGGGAATTGACAGTTGAGCTCCAAATTTGAATTGGGTTGGGCTTATAAATACCCCACCCTTTCAGCACTGAAAGAACACAACTTACACCGAAATCCTGATCTTGTTCTGTGATTTTTAGAGCTCAAAATTGTTGTAAAGGCCAAAAGTTGTTCTCCCTCTTTTCTTCCAAGTTCTGAGCTTTAAAGAGAGGAGAGAAAATTCTGTAAGGGTTGTCTCCTAAGCCCGTCAAAAGGAGTGAAACTGTAAAAGGGTAGTTGGCCTTCGCCTATTGAAGGAAGGCCTCTAGTTGACGTTGGTGACCTCGTCGGTGGAGGAGCCAAAAGTGGAGTAGGTCAAGATTGACCGAACCACTCTAAATCTTAGTTTGCATTTACTTTGAGCATCTTATCTTTACTGCAAACCTCCTCAATAGCTTACTACCTTCTGTGCTTTTACGAACGTATTTCAAATTTCAGTGCTTTCCGAATCGGCGTTTAGACGCAAATCAGTTTTATCGTACGAACGTCGTATTTCAGTTTGCGCTTATATTTTGATTTTCATCATAACTGCAAACTGCCTTCATAGATTTACTTTAACGTCATCTCGCTTGATCTTAAGTTAAAGTAATCTTAGAATCGGCTTTCACACCGAAATCGCTTTTATCGTTCGAACGTTTTTTAATCGTAGAAAAATTTTCGCTGCACTAATTCACCCCCCCTCTTAGTGCTCTTGATCCTAACACATACAAGTGTTCAAATTACAAGTGTTCAAATTAGTCTTTCAAAATATAATCATATCCTACATGCACATATATTGTGAGTCAGAAATATTAATGGATAAAAAAAATCATAAAAATTAAAAAATCCAAAGTAAAAGTTTGGAGAGTAAAAAATATCGATAAATAAAATAGTTAAGAAGTGAACTATAAATAATCATTTTCATCATTTAAGTAATTTTAGTTTTTTTTCAGAAAAAAACTTTTAAAAAAATTAAATGGCTTACCTTCCAATTACCTATAAATAATGTGTTATTTTTTCTTTTTTAAATATAAAAGTATCAATCATATAGTTGAATCATTCTTATCCGCTTATTAAGCAAATAATTTTGAGAAAGATATTTTATAAAAGAATAGAAAGTAAAAATAAGAAGGTGGATAAAGAAAACAATTATTCTATAGTTACTTTTTAAATAAAAGATGTTCAAATTTTAATTACGAGCAAAATTTCAACTTAAATTATGTTTCTTAGATGCTTCACAAACTTCAATATCAAACCATATTTCGATAACCATCATCAAATTAACAAACATATGAAATCATTCGAGAAATAAATATGATATTATGGAGCCAATGTCTCGAGATGGATATATTAAAATCCAAATATTATAAATTCATCAAGTATTTTTACTAGTCAATAAATCTATTACGAGGACATTTGGTCGCCTATTATTGTAACTAAGGAGAGATCTTAGTAATTAAGATGCATTTAAAATGTCAGATGATTGAGTCATCGAAATGTTTAATTGTGCATTTTATGTCATATTCAATGAAAAAAAAAAACAACCTATAACAATGTCACAAATAGAATTATGATTTTAAATATTATACAACGTGATTGATTAGTGTATTATATATCTAGTAGTATTGGAAAGCGGATTTTGGGTTTATATAATAGAAGATGGATGCCATGATATATAATGGGATATAAAGATAAATAATCTTTTTATATGAACAAATACTAGCATGTCATAATATGCAACGAAATTAAATGGAACCACAATCAAATAGAACCCCAAGATATATATGGAAAATCCCTTCAATGTGAAGGGTAAAAACCATGAGGCAAACTAGAGATAATCCACTATAATAATAATAAATATACAAATCTCAATCTCTTGTTCAAAACCATAGCAACAATCACAAGAGAATAACTGGGATACAAGGATCACGTCACTGTGCACAATATCTAAATCCTCCTTAATTCTCCCCAAGTAATCACAGTAAGAATCTACTGTAGATCTGATCTAACCTGAGATGAAAGCACTACTAGATGATTGAGAACAGTCTCTCTATGTTGTCCTTGTCTTCTTCACTTTATTTCTTTTATTTTTCTGTCTTATTTTCCTCCTTTTCTTTGGAATCACGTGGTTGCAGCCTTCTCCCTCGCTGCTGCCCTTTTTTGCCTCTTTCTCCGTCAAAAAACGCAGCCACCACACACCCCTAACTTTTAATCTAGGGTTAGGTCAAGGGGTGTGGGTTGTGGGCAAATAAAGCCCACCATGGGCTGAATGTGGGCTGTCAGCCCAACAACCTCCCCCTTCAGCCCATAAGGGAGGTTGTCCCAAGACTCCTTTATGTGAAGCCATATCGACCAGTTGTCGGCATATCTCTTGTCTTTCTTTTGGTAAGATCTTTGTCAATATGTCTGATCCATTGTCATCTGTGTGAATTTTCTGAAGTTGCAACTACTTCTCTTCAAATACATTTCGAATATAGTGGTATCTGACATCAATGGATGACACTCTGGCTGTCACAATGCACCACGTAATTTTTCTATTTCAGCCCCAATTTTTGTAAGAATTCTTTCATTCATAACATTTCGTTGCATACCTCTATAGCAGCAATATATTCTACTTCTGTGGTGGAGAGAGCAATACACCTTTGCAACTTGGATTGCCATGACATAGCTCCCCCTGCAAAAGTAAGTATATAACTTGATGTGGACTTCCTCGTATCTATATCTTTTGGTATATCTGCATCTGTGTAACTTGTCAACACAGGTGGTTTGCCTCCAAAGCTTAAACAAACCTTAGAGTTCCCTTTGAGATATCTAAAAATCTACTTCACTACTGCCCAATGCTCTTTGCTTGGATTTGTAAGAAATATACTAGTAACACCCACTGCATATGCGATGTCCGGTCTCGTACATACTATTGCATACATTAAACTTCCAACTACTGAAGCATAAGGAACCTTTTGCATTTTCTCCTTCTCCTCATCACTTGATGGACTCTATTCTGAGCACAACTTGAAGTGACTTACAAGAGGAGAACCAACTGGTTTTGCATTGCTCATACTGAATCTTTCCAATACCTTCTCGATGTACTTCTCTTGTGACAACCAAATTTTCTTGTTTTTCCTATCATGAGAAATTTACATACCCAGTATTTACTTTTCTGGCTCCATGTCCTTCATTACAAAAGACTCCCTTAATTCCTTCTTCAACCTAGCAATTTTAGATATATCTTTCTCAAGAATAAGCATGTCATCAACATAAAGTAAGAGAATAATAAAATTCTCACCAAACCAGTTGATGTACAAACAATGATCTTAAGCCATTCTTTTGTATCCATTTTATGTCATAAATGAATCAAACTTTCTGTACCATTGTCTTGGAGCTTGCTTTAGCCCATACAAGCTCTTCTTTAACTTGCAGACAAAGTTCTCTTTACCTTTGACTTTGAAGCCTTCTGGTTGCTCCATATAAATTTCCTCCTCCAAATCACCATGAAGGAAAGTTGTCTTCATATCTAACTGCTCAACCTCCAAGTCCTGGCTAGTAGCAATACCAACAGCAACACGAATAGAAGACATTTTAACAATAGGAGAAAAAATCTCTTCAAAGTCAATACCTTTCTTTTGACCAAAGCCTTTCACAACCAATCTAGCATTGTACTTTGGTTGAGAACAATATTCTTGAGTCTTCAAGCTGAATACTCACTTGTTCTTCAAGGCCTTCATTCCATTTGGTAGTAGCACCAAATCATAAATGTGGTTCTTTTGAAGAGCATCCATCTCTTCCTGCATAGAAACTAACCATTTCTTTTTCTGCTCACTTTCAACTGCTTCCTAGTAACTCTCTGGTTCACCCGCATCAGTAAGTATCACATACTCATCTGTAGAGTACCTTTTGGAAGGTTGATGTTGTCTAGAAGATCTTCTCAACTAAGATTCGGTAGGAAGTTGCTCTCCAACTTCTTCTTGCTCAACATGTTCTATAGGTAGATCAACATCAGGCTCGACACCATCTTCCTGCACATCTCCCCTATCACCCTGATATACTGGAGGAATAACTGGGTCACAATCTGCTAATCCTTTTGCAGAAGTCTTGGCTGGTGCCATTTTCTTCAAATCCTCAATAGTTTGATTATCAAAGAAGACTACATCTCTGCTGCTTCTGAACACCTTCTGCTTTTCTGAATCCTAAAGCTTGTAACCAAACTGATCAGGTGAGTAACCAAGAAAAATACATTATTTAGTCTTACCATCCAACTTGGACATCTCATTGTTTGGAACATGTGCAAATGCACGACAACCAAACACTCTCAAATGCTTGTAGGAAACATCTTTCCCTGACTATATATGCTCTACAACATCACTATCTAGGGCGTGACAAGTTGATCACATCAACTATAGTCCTCAAAGTCTCATCCCAAAACCTTTTGGATAGCTTGGCCTATGAAAGCATACATCTGATCTTTTCCATGATGGAGTGGTTTATCCTCTCTACAATTGCATTATGTTGATGTGTACTAGGAACTATCATCTCATGTTGGATCCCATGTGACCTGCAATAATCATTAAACAATCATGTATACTCACCACCATTATCTGATCTAACACATTTTAATTGTCTTTCTGTCTCCATTTCAACCCTAGCATGAAACTCTTTAAAGACATTAATCACTTGATCTTTGGTCTTCAAAGCATAGGCCCAAACTTTCTTAGAAAAATCATCTGTAAAAGTGGCAAAATAAAGTGCATCACTTATACCAGAAACATCAACAGATCCACTAGGAGTTTTTGTCCTCAAAGGACTAGATATATCTGTATAGACATGGTCTAAGACATGCATTTTTCTAGGCATAGCAGGACTAGCAAATGAAACTCTATATTGTTTACCAGCCAAACAATCAATACAAGGGTTCAAATATATACCTTTGAGATCTGGTAATACCTCTCTCTTGGAAAGAGCTTGTAGCCCCTTCTCGCTCATGTGTCCTAGTCGCCTATGCCACAACTCCATGCTGAAGTCTTTCTCTATAGCATTTAACTACTCACCATAAGATTTAGCCTGCAACCTGTACAAAGTGTGACATTTCTTTCCACTAGCCACAATAAGAGAACCCTTACTGAGTTTTCATTGCCCTTTGTGAAATATGCTATCATAGTCTTCATCATCTAGTCTTCTAACTGAAATTAAATTTAACCTCAAGTCAATCACATGCCTCACATCCTTAAGCACCAACTTGCAGCCAAAGTTGGTCTTTAAATGGATATCACCCATACCAATGATGTCTGTTATGCCATAGTTGTGCATCTTGACAACACCAAAATTTTCAAACCTGTATGTAGCAAAAAAACCCCTCCGTGGTGTAACATGATAAGAAGCACCTGTGTCAATCACCCACTCAAGATCTTGACACACACAAGAAAAAATATCATCAGAAAGAGACAAAATCAAATAATCACCACCCTACACTATAGTTGTGATATTATCTTTTAACTTTGTAGACTCCACTTCTTTTCCCTTTTTCTTGCTTTTCTTAGGCTGCTTACATTGGTTCTTATAATGTCCTTTCTCACCACAGTTATAGTAAACAATATCTTTTCTTGATCTTGATTTGCTCCTACCCATGTGTGAACTGCTTCTAGACTTTGACCTTCCTCTATTCTCTGAGATAAGTGCTTGTGAATTATTCTGAGATGTTGCTGAATTCTTTTTTCTCAACTCCCTATTCAACAAACTATTAGTTACTTGACTCATGGTGACAACACCATCTTGTCACGGACAAACTTCGAAACAGGATGTCTGATGTAATACTTATGTATGTCCGTGTCTCTTGGTATGTTCATGCCTTGTACAGCATGTAGAGGGGCGGCCAAAGGCTTAATAGTCTTATTTTAGTTGGGTTGGTGGCCTCTTTAGGCTTGTAAATAAAGGTTGTGTCATGCGGATACGTGCGAGAGATTTTTGGTCTATAATAGACCATTTTACCCTTTGTTGTGCCACTATTCGGAGCTTGTAAAATCTGTTTGTAAATTGCATTGTCTATGAAGTGTTTTTTCGGAGATGTTTGCTTGTGGATCCCGATTGAAGCGTTCTTTCTAACCCGTTCTCTCTTTGGTTGGTCCTAAGGGACAATGGGAGGCTTCGGGGAGGCTGACCTTTGCGGACGGACACGCAAGGGTGCCGCACGACTTAGGCAAAACCAGCTAAGTCCGTGACAATATGGTATCAGAGCGGGACAAGCACTCATAGAAACACTTAGCATGCAAACGTGGGGGACCTAGCGGGGCTGCGTTGAGGGCAGTCAGCACATGCGCGACCGTTTGGGGGAAAACGAGCATGGAGGTGTAGGGAAAGGAGTCGCTCCGAGGAGCGGGTATCTAAGATTGGCATTCAGAGGAATGGCCAACCCTTCGCGCAAGAGGCACTATGAGAACAGATAAGCTTGGAAGAATGCGGAGCGCACAAAGGTTGGGATGGCTGAGTTTGAGCTACGGCTCAACGTTGACAACTATACTTGATGGTGCTCAAGGAAAGCGAGGCGCTTGACAAAGGATGAGACCAGGCAAGGTGGAATGAGTTGCTCAGCGATCGAAAGAGTTTTGCAAAGCTCACAGAGGTGAGGGGAATTGCTAACTCGAAGAATTCGGTACTCATGCATGGGCTTGTATGTGGACGACGGACTGTTCATGGCCACCCCAAGGCGACCGAAACTCGGCGCCAAGGAGTATTGAAACTTTCTTTTCGTCATGTGAAGGATACGTCCGTAAGAGGCTAAAGTGTGCAACGAGTTTAGCATGTTGCTAGGCCTTGAGGGGTGCAGCGGGGACTGTATTGACGTGGAGGTGCAATCTAGCAAGTGCGTTTGCAGGAGGCAGAACAATGCACAGTTTGTTCAGCAGATCAGAGTAGTCCAAGGGGATGGTGGTCTCCGAAACGAAAAGAGATGTTTGCTCCAACAGGACAGTTATCCAGGAGGGATAAGTCTCGGCTCTCCAAAGGGAGAATCATGTGAGACAGACATCACATGTTGAGGAGGAGTACCTCTCAAACAACAACTCCACGAAGCTCAATGGACCGAGCAAGCAGTGAGGAGTTGTCGCATGATCTCGCTCGAGAGAATGCATTGGTGGATGCATTGCGAGATCAAGTGGGGGGAGCAATACAACGCAACACAAATGAAGGCACACTTAGAGTTGATATGGAGATCAGACTCAAGGGAGGGCTGACCCGTGGAATGGTGGGCACAAGGACCACCATCGACTCAATGCGAAAATGAGGAGCGGAGCAACTTGGGTTTAACTTGGCGAAGTACCCAAGCCGCATGAAGGGAGCCAGCAGAGAAGTTGGAACATGGAGTAGAAGCACAGTGCTTTCCTTAGACAGAGGTCAAAGACATGAACTCTTGCAAAGGCAAGGGTAGGATCATGTTGTTCCATAGGTCTTTCATTCTGACGGAGTGGACTCATCTTGCATGGTGTCAAAGACGAAGGGAGCTTCTGGGCACATGTACCTTATCTCGGAAAAGCATTTGATGGAGGAACTAAGGTGACTCAATTTGCGGAGGCGAAGTTGGGTTCAGAAGGCCTTAGCACGGGGCAAGAGGATGCAGAGGCAAATGCTCTTGAAGAATATACCACAGTGTTGCCATTCAAGTTGCTATGAAGGAAGCGGTGTGCAGCGGAGATTGTGCTAGTAGGGGCAGAGGCCTAGGATCCAGACAATGGTGCACAAACTATAGTAAAGTCGGTGGACTTCGGGAGCTACTAGGCGACGGATTGTCCTAGAGCGGTGCTTCATCTAGGTGTGACCCAAGAGTGGGTGGATGAAGTCGATTGCCAAAGGAGCGAACAAAATCGAAGGTGGAAGAGACCCTGCGATGTATTGGCAGAGGCCACACATGGAGGGTTCACAATTCGAGTTCATCCCACAAGGATCAGAATGCAATAGAGATGTCACCAGGAGGCGACATGGTGCAGCGGATCGTGGTGGAACAGTTCGTGGCAATGCGATACATACGACATTGAGTCCCGAGAGGGACTTGATCATATGGAGGTATGATCGGGAGCTACTAGAAGCTCCACTTCGGTGAACAACACGATGGCAAGAAGGGCTATGGATTCAAGGAGTGAAGGCCATGGTACCGCAGAGGCGGGTCTTCCGGGCGTGCATCAAATTTTGCATCGGATGAAAACCTTAGTCATCAGCATATGGGGGCTGTGTTCCACTAAGGGAAAAGTTCGAATGCAAGTACCAGTGAGTCCTAGGAGGGACTTGATCATATGGAGGTATGATCGGAAGCTACTGGAAGCTCCACTTCGGTGAACAACACGACGGCAAGAAGGGCTATGGATTCAAGGAGTGAAGGCCATGGTACCGTAGAGGCAGGTCTTCCGGGCGTGCATCGAATTTTGCATCGGATGAAAACCTTGGTTATCAGCATATGGGGGCTGTGTTCCACTAAGGGTAAAGTTCGAATGCAAGTACTAGTGAGTTCCATGGGAGGGACTTGATCATGCAGAGGTATGATCGAAGCAGCTGGAGAGTTGGACTGCTCAAGAGCTCATATTCACTTAAGGGAGCCCGGCAAGTCAGAGGACAAGGCCGAGTAAGCGAACGTTGCTACCAAGGAAGCTAAGGAGAACAAAATCGATGCAAACCCTACAACGTGATGGCAGAGGCCATGCATGGGAGTTGCAATCTGTCTTTCCATCGACCAAATGGACTGCTTGGAGAACACAGAGGTGTTGAAGCAGGGGGTCGAAAGGGGCGAGGAAGCGACGACGAGTCCAGAGGGACTTAGCTACCCAAAATCAAGCAATCAGTTAGAATGAAGGTGGACTCGGAGGAGTGTCACGGAGGCATATCTACTGATTGTGAAGAAAAGGGATGTAGATGCGAGGCGATGGATAGTAGTGCCATGGGCATGGCAGCACCATGGTACCGTAGAGGCGGGACTTCCGTGAAGGTCATTGATCCCTTGCTCTCATGGAGGGAGAGCGCTTGGTCGTGAAAGGGGCCGAGGAGGTGGAGAATGCAGAGGCAATCTCCAAGTACCGAGACAAGGCTGAAGGGCAGAGGCCGAAGAACTTCGTAAGACCGGTGTCAATGTGCTTCTCATCAAGATAGCCGAAAGTGAAGGACTTCGGGTCATGCAAGAGTGCATAACCAAGGAACGAAGCAGGCAGTACGCGGTGCTGTACCTTTGCTACTCAGTGGAGTAGGAGATAGGGTTGATGGAGAAGACGGTACAATCCCAAAGGTGACCAAATCTATGAGAGAACTACTCCAAGTTGGGGTGAAAACTTCCTGCATTCCAGAAGTTCAATGGCATTGAGAAGGTGAATCACAGTAGCTAACTCAACGCAAGGAGTGCAAACACTTCATGTGCTTCAGAAGTGTGAGCAAAGAGCAGGCGTAGGCTAGTAACCAGCTCGATGTATGAAGTACAACCTCGAGGAGGCGGGCGAAGTCAAGTAACCTTTGCCTTCTCAACACTTAAGAGAATGGGTGAAACCGAGTACCCTAATTCTCTTATCTATCCAGCAGAGGAGCTCTGCATATGTTCAAAGACCCTTCGAAGATAATGGAAGATAATAGTTGTCAAATCCTCACCAACGGTGATCAGTGCTACTGAGAGTAGATTGTCCGCTTCATTTCCCAACGAAATGCCAATCGAAAGCGGAAGTGATGCGAACCTACTTGGATGCGACAACTAAGTGAAAGAAGAGTCAATAAGCAAAATTTTATGGAGGAAGGACCCAAAACTTCAGAAGTTTGTGAGACGATGCTCATTAAAGCTCCAACAAGCATCCACCTAGTTCAAGCAGCATGTGGAATTTGAGAGACAGGCACAGTAAGGATGGTCTTTTCCTTCATCTGGGGGATCTACAGGAATCAACAATGATCAACACAACTCAGCCAACCCCACACTAGAGTCAGAGTCATTGGTGAGTTGAAGCAGCATGACGGATCAAAGGTTCGACTACTCAAAAATAGCAGCGGAGAACAGCTGGGAGCCAAGAGGCGCATTGTAGCTGGAGTAAAAGATTGAAGACTCAGCAAAGGCGAGGAGTTGTAGTGTCGACAAAGGCTTCAACGAGGACATTGAAGGAATAAGTGGGGGAGAATGTCACGGACAAACTTCGAAACAGGATGTTTGATGTAATGCTTATGTATGTCTGTGTCTCTTGGTATGTTCATGCCTTGTACAACATGTAGAGGGGCGGCCAAAGGCTTAATAGTCTCATTTTAGTTGGGTTGGTGGCCTCTTTAGGCTTGTAAATAAAGGTTGTGTCATGCGGACATGTGCGAGAGATTTTCGGTCTATAATGGACCATTTTACCCTTTGTTGTGCCACTGTTCGGAGCTTGTAAAGTCTGTTTGTAATTTGCATTGTCTATTAAGTATTTTTTCGGAGATGTTTGCTTGTGGATCCCGATTGAAGCGTTCTTTCTAACTCGTTCTCTCTTTAGTTGGTCCTAAGGGACAATGGGAGGCTTCGGGGAGGCTGACCTTTGTAGACGGACACGCAAGGGTGCCGCACGACTTAGGCAAAACCAGCTAAGTCCGTGACAATTTAGCGCAGAATTACTGAGGGAAACTACTAGTGTCTCCCAACTTTCTAGTAATGAACTAAGAAGTAACTGTTGGGAAATCATGGGGGGCGACATCATATGCACAGCGGAAGAACAAGAAAACAAAAATCCCCGATTCCCAAAACGATGTTCGTCGTCGTGCGAAGATTGGTGCGCAAAAATCCACAAAACACAAAACTGCGTATAGAGATTGTGTTACCTAGGGAGATCGTATATCCCTATTTCCTTGCAGATCCTTAGGAGAGGGTGAAGGAGGTCAAGCGTCCTCCTCTCTAGCGGTGATCCACACAGCAGGGTTGCGACGACGCTCCTCAAGACTCCTGGCCTGCTCTAACGTGGAGAGGGAGAGGAGAATAGGAAAGACAAGCAAATACTCTAGCCTATGAGGCTGTGAATCCCTCCTATTTATAGAGATCCCGTGTCAAACCCTAATGGGTCCTTCCCTAGTGGGTATTGGATCTGCATCCAATAAGACAAGGGCTCCGTCGGATATCTCATATCCGAACCTCTACTCATCGCAATGCCTACCATATGTGTGTGACCCTCTAGGCCCAATATCGAGCTGGCCGTGAGTCATACCTGTCAGACCTCCTTCTAACTCAGTGAATTATTATCTCTGTAATAATTCACTCGACTCATCGACTACGGACGTACTAGGCCACTATGCCGTAGTCCCCAGACGATATAGGGGAATCCAATCCATTGGACCTATCTGTCCTCAATTACCATGTACCTATAGTCCCTCATCCATCTAATATCCCAGAGACCGTATATCGAGCATGGTACTGTCAGACCCATACGGTTTCTACTCAAGTCTCGCTCTAATCGGATTCTCCCGGAGAACTCTTTCTCTCTCAACCCGAATGACCCTGGCCAGGGATTTGTCTGAGCAAGAACACATGGGATATTCCTCTCATGACGCCGAGAGTGGATGATCCTCTGTCGACACTCAATAGCCCTCGTAAGGTCGACTACTACTCCCAATGACCAGCTGTACTAGATCTGGGACAGCCAAACCTATAAGTCTGGTATCAAAGAGTGGAGCACTCATACAGGACATCCTTGGTGTCTCAGTCTAAGGACTAGATACACCACTAGGACTACGGAATCGCTGTCTGACAATAAGGCATCATCAACCATCCAGCATTCTGTAAGCGGATCAATCAGTGAACTCATTCTCCAATGAGCACCTGTACTGTATCCCTAGTGTCCCTACACGAGCAGCTATGAGACCAGCTGCATCCATCATATGGACGGGTATACAGCACACCTGTCTATCCAGTTATCACGATGTCCCTCTCGAGTAACCTATGACCGGGATTATTTAGGATATGTGTTTAAAGGTGAATCGATCTCATTATCGTGATCTCATCACGATCCGATTCCCATTGCACAAATCCAAGGACATCACAATATATATATGCATTTATGCAATAGTTATAAAGTGATATACGCCAAAATATAATAAGCAAAAAGATTATGTATCAAGTCACACGTGCCATCACTCACGTGATTGGCTTGCTGGGCACCTATGACTAGCAATCTCCCACTTGACCTAAAGCCAATCACCTATGTGTCTGATCCCCATCAGACTCCTGTGACGCTCAAAGATAATCTGAGACAACGGCTTTGTTAGTGGATCTGCAATGTTATCTTCGGATGGAACTCTTTCCACCGCTACATCTCCTCGGGTTACGATCTCTCTAATAAGCTGGAACCTCCTCAGAACATTTCTGATGAGACCCGGGTTCCCTTATTTGAGTAATCGCCCCATAGTTGTCGCAATATAAGGAAGTCGACTTCTCGCTATTCGGAACGACTCCCAAATCTGTGATGAACATCTTCACCCAGACTCCCTCCTTTGCTGCATCTGATCCAGCAATGTACTCCACCTCTGTGGTCGAGTCAACAGTGGTATCTTGCTTGGAACTCTTCCAGCACACTGCTCCTCCATTCAAGGTGTACACATACCCTAAATTCGACTTGCTATCATCGACATCAGACTGAAAACTTGAGTCAGTGTAGCCTTCAACCTTAAGGCTATTACCTCCATATACTAGTAAAAGATCCTTAGTCCTTCTCAAGTACTTAAGGATACACTTTACTGCTTTCCAGTGCTCCAAGCCTGGATCCGCCTGATACCTGCTCGTGACACTCAGAGCGTGCGCTATATCAGGCCTAGTACATAGCATGACATACATGATAGACCCTATTGCTGAGGCATAAGGCATCATATCTATGTTCGCCCTTTCTTCTGGAGTCTTTGGGGACATACTCGTAGAAAGCGATATCTCATGTCTCATCGGTATTAGACCTCTCTTGGAATTTTCCATGCCAAACCTTTTGACAATAGTTTCTATGTACCTGGACTGGGACAAGCCAAGCATCCTCTTGAATCTATCTCTATAGATTCTAATCCCCAAGATATAAGATGCTTCCCCTAAGTCCTTCATGGAGAAGTGTCTAGATAACCAAGCCTTTACTATGGATAGCATTCCTATGTCATTCCCAATGATGAGGATGTCATCCACATATAACACCAAAAAGGTGATAGCGCTCCCACTTACCTTTCTATATACACGAGGCTCATCTTCGTTCTTAACGAAGTCATAAGATCTGATTGCCTCATCAAATCTTATGTTCCAACTTCGGGAAGCTTGCTTTAGTCCATAAATGAATCTAAGCAACCTACACACCTTATCTGGGCAGTTCTTGGACACGAATCCCTCAGGTTGCATCATATACACCTCCTCCTCGAGGTTCCTGTTGAGGAATGCGGTTTTCACATCCATCTACCAGATCTCATAATTATAGTGTGCTGCAATAGCCAATAGAATTCTGATGGATTTTAGCATTGCTACGGGTGAGAAAGTTTCGTTGTAGTCAACACCTTGCCTTTGACGATACCCCTTAGCCACTAGCCTTGCTTTATAGGTCTCTACCTTTCCATCTACTCCGATCTTTTTCTTAAAGATCCACTTGCAACCGATGGGTACAATACCTTCGGGCGCATCAACTAGGTTCCAAACCTTATTGAAGTACATAAAATCCATCTCAGAATTCATGGCTTCTTTCCACTTCCCGGAGTCTATACTCATAATAGCCTCCTCGTAGGTCTAAGGATCAATATCCTCTACATCCTCTACTCTAATATGTTCCACATATCTCTCAGGAGGATGGGATACTCTATCAGACCTACGTAAAGTTGATACTTGTGTATTAGGTACCTGAACAGACTCGGGCTGTAGAGTGGTGCTTGAGCTTGGTTCTCCAACCTCGCTCAATTCTATCATTCTCCCACAGTCTCCGTCAAGAATGTGTTCCTTCTCAAGGAACACTGCTCTCTTAGCTACAAAGACCTTTTGGTCCTCGAGATGATAGAAATAATACCCACAAGTTTCCTTGGGGTATCCCACAAATTTGCATCGCTCTGTCCTTGATTCTAACTTATCGGGGTTGTGTCTTCTAACATGGGCAGGGTAGCTCCAAATCTTAACAACCTTAAGATCAGGCTTCTTCCCTTTCCATATCTCATATGGTGTAGACACTACCGACTTAGTTGGAACTCTGTTCAGAAGGTAAGCTGCGGTTTCTAGGGCATATCCCCAGAATGAGATGGGTAGGTCAGCGAAACTCATCATGGACCGTACCATATCTAATAATGTACAATTTCTCCTTTTAGAGACACCATTGAGCCGAGGTGTATAAGGAGGTGTCCATTGGGATAATATCCCAAGGTCCTTGAGGAACTGAGTAAACTCTGTACTTAAGTATTCACCTCCTCGATCTGATCGAAGAGTTTTGATACTCTTTCCAGTTTGGTTCTCCACCTCATTCTTATACTCTCTGAATTTCTCAAAGGCCTCGGACTTGTACTTCATTAAGTACACATATCCATACATTGAGAAATCATCAGTAAATGTAATGAAGTAGGAGTAACCTCCAATGGCATGAGTTGACATGGGTCCACATACATCACTATGTATGAGTTCCAACAACTTATTGGCTCTCTCTCCAGTTCTACTAAATGGAGATTTGGTCAGTTTTCCACGAATGCAAGGCTCATAAGTTGCATAAGACACATAGTCGAATGGATCTAGATATCCATCATTTAGCAACTTTTGAATCCTTCTTTCATGGATGTGACCTAGCCTACAATGCCACAGGTATGCACTGTTCAACTCATCTCGTTTCCTTTTGGACACATTTACATTCATGATATGTGGAGTGGTGTCTAACATAAATAAACCATTATGCAATGTTCCTTTCGTGATGATCTTATCATCTAATAATATCGAACAACCATTGTTCTTAAAAATAAATTTATATCCACTAACTGTTAAACATGAAATGGAGATAATGTTTTTGATAATAGAAGGAACAAAATAACATGTATCTAATGCAATAAAAGTTCCACTAGGCAGATGTAGGGCGACCTCGCCAACAGCTAATACAGCAACTTTTGCTCCATTACCCATCTTGAGGTCCATCTCGCCTCTCTCTAGTCTCCTAAGCCTTGCCAGAACCTGCAACGAATTGCATATATGATAAGCACTACAGGTATCCAATACCCATGTGTTATCATAAGAGTCTGACAAATGGAGACTGATCATGAATGTACCTGAAGCTTCATCAAGCTTTTGTTTCGCCCTTTCTGCAAGGTACTCTTTGCAGTTTCTCTTCCAATGCCCATCTTTACCATAGTGGAAGCACTGGCCTTTGTCCTTTGCTGGGTCTTTCTTAGCAACCTTTGCTTTACCTTGTTTGCCCTTGCCCTTTCCCTTCTTAAGGGACCTTTCTGCTTTCCTTTTCTTTTTGGTCTCACCAGTGTAGAGAACTGGCTTCTCTTTCTTAATAGTACTCTCTGCCTCCCTCAACATATTGAGGAGCTTTGGGAGAGTCACCTCAAGCTTGTTCATATTAAAATTCATTATGAACTGTGAAAAGGAATCTGGTAGGGACTGAAGCACAATGTCCACACACAAGTTATCCTCTAGGACCATTCCTAGACCTGTGAGTTTCTCTATCCACTCAATCATCTTTAGGACATGATTCTGAACCGGTGTCCCCTCAGTTATCCTAGCGCGGAAAAGACTCTTGGATATCTCATATCGTTGAGTCCTTCCCTGTTCCTCAAACAATTTGCGGACATGTAGGAGAATGGATCTGGCATCCATCTTTTCATGTTGTCTCTGTAACTCTGGAGTCATAGAGCCCAACATATAGCACTGAGCAAGAGTGGAGTCATCAATGTACTTCACGTAGCGAGCGATCTCATCCTCGCTTGCCCCTTCTTCGGGCGTAGGTATCACTGTATCAAGGACGTACACGATTTTCTCCGCTGTGAGAACAATTCTCAAGTTACGGAGCCAATCCGTAAAATTTGGACCAGTAAGGTGGTTGACATCAAGTATGCCACGTAAGGGATTTAAAAGCGACATTTTCTGAAAATAAAGATGTAGCAGAAATGAATAACATGCAGATTTTGCAAGAAATAAACTATCAAGATATGGACTTCTATCTTAATATGCTCCCACTATTTTACTAACGAGTCACGCGACACCCTCAGCGCGTGAAACGGAAGTCTCCGGCAGACTTCTAGTGGGGATCAGGATCCAATCAGCGTCTTAGTGTAACCTCGAGGGACTCGACCAATCACACTAAGCCTAAAAGGTAGGCAACTCTTGCCGATCACAACTCCTTGTGATTCCCGTCCTGTTCGGCCTCCGAATCACCATGGCCTCGAGGGACTCGACCAACCATGATGCTCGGTTAAGTCAACACCTTCGTTACAAGATGAGTCTGATTTGATGATATACCCTCGATGGACTCGACCAAGCATTGTTAGGATCGGAGCAGCACTAAGAGGGGGGTGAATTAGTGCAGCGGATTAAAACTTCGGTTTAAAAAATCTTTCGTACGATAAAAATAATGTTTCGTATGAAATCGTCTTAATTGCGTTGAAAGCGTACGTAATAAGATGAGGGCAGTGAACTTAGCAAAGTAAAGGTTTGCAGAAAGATAAATGCAGTAATGAAATGCAAACCAGAGATCACGCCGATTTTAGAGTGGTTCGGTCAAATGACCTACTCCACTTGCGAGGCCCCTCTTTGATGAGGCTCCCACCTTCCACTAGCAACTCTCTTGAAATGGAAGGGCAAATACCCCTCTTACAACCTTTTACAAGTAGTTCAACCTCTCACAAATTTTCAATAAGAAAGAAGGAGGAGAACTCTCTAGCAAATTGAAAACAAGACTTGCTAAGACTTTCTAAGACTTTTGTCTCAATCAAAATGCTTCTCAAAAGTTGTATGCTCAGCTGAGTTTTGAGGGGTATTTATAGGCCTCAAGAGGATTCAAATTTGGGCTCCAAAATTTGGGCTCCAAATTTGAATTCTTTGGTTTCCCGATGCTGGCGGTGCCACCGCCCAGCGCTCGAGTGCTGGGCGGTGCAACCGCCCAGCCCAGGAGGTGTCACCGCCCAGCTCTCGGGTGCTGGGCGGTGCCACCGCCAAGCCAGGCGGTGCCACCGCCTACAGTGTTTTCAGCCACTAGTTGGGCTTCAATCTTGGCCTAAACTAGTCCGAACTCGGGCCCAATTGGCCCCTAACCAGGATATAGGATTATCTTCTTAATCCTAATCCTAATTACAAGTGAACTACATAACAAAACACATCCTAAGCAATTTTATCAACCGCGAACGTCAAGTCTTGCTCCGGCGAGCTTTCCGACGAACTTCTTCCGACGGGGTCCAAGCACGCTCCTGAACTTGTGATGACTTTAATGAGTAGCCGAGACTTCTCGGTGATCTCTGCGAACCTCCGACGATCTCTTCGGCGAACTTCCAACAGGTTCCCGATTCTTTCTCGGTTGGTTCCATCAGCATCTCCGACGATTCTTCGGACTCTTAAACGTTCATCGAACTTGACTCCGGTATTCTTGCTTTGTGTTTTCTGTTTATCGTAGTTAATCCTGCACACTTAACTCAATAATATGGATTAGATTAAATAACCCATCAATTGATTTTATCATCAAAATCCGAGATTCAACAAGCATACCATGCCCTCAGGTCACCGGTGACATCTCTATGTCGTAAGCAAGATAGCGAATCGCGATATAGGTGAGTCTCGAGGGACTCGACCAACTCAACCTACACCGGGAATCGGTTCCTACTCATAACGATGGAAGGCCACGTGGGTCAATCTAATTGCCTCACGTTTACCGACTTAATATTATCGAGAGATGTTTCTATAATTTGGTCTCATAATATGACATATCACACATATACATATTTAATATATATCTACATCGCATGCAAATATATATATACATATCTAGTATGTGTATAAGCAATCATATCAGATGATCATGGACCACAACCTAATATGATTAGGCCCGAGCCAGTAGGCCTAATCACTCACATCAAGATCTATGTGTGCAACGGTGCATCTCCATGCCCTGTGATCGTCCATCTCGTCCTCGTCGGTTCCGTCGACATCTTGATGCATCTCCATGCATCACGATCGTCCGTCTCGTGGGTCCCGCTATCGCATCCACGCTCCCGCTGCGCCTCCTCATGTGATTACAACTTAATCATAGGCACGCAGGCCCGACAATAAACGAGAAATATAATGGAGGTTCGCAGACCT
This sequence comes from Musa acuminata AAA Group, assembly GCF_036884655.1. NCBI lineage: Eukaryota > Viridiplantae > Streptophyta > Magnoliopsida > Zingiberales > Musaceae > Musa > Musa acuminata. Next base: position 40,968,968 of record NC_088346.1, on the reverse strand, counting down.
CAATAATAATAATCACAAGTACACACATCACACGGTCCATGATCATCCGTCCACACATCATACATCACATGTATAAATAATCATCATCATGTAGGACTACTAGATAATAATAAAAATAATAATCAACTAAACCTTTTAATTAATTAATATTTTTCTGAAATCAGGGACATGTAGGAAATTTCTCAATTCTTAAGGGTATTTTCGTAATTTGGACAAAAGACAGAAACTGGAATTTCTCAAATTCCGAGAGGCAAAACTATCTTTTGCCCAGAAAACCCTAATACCCTTTCCCCTTTTCGCTGCTGCCGCCGCCGCCACCCTGCCGGCGGCGGCCTGTGCGGCGGGGCGAGGGCACTGCCCTCGCCTACAGGCGGCACGCCCGCTGGAGGCAATGTCGCTACGGGTGGGTGCCCCCTTCGGGCGCCGCTGCCTCCGCAGACGGTGCTGTACCGCTGGGCGGCCGCCCATGTGGGGGGGTTTCGCCCGCGGGAGCAACGGCCGCAGGCGCCGCTGCCCTGCGGCGCCTCTACCCGTGGGCTGCCAGTCCCGCCAGCAGCAAGCCTGGTGCAAGCAGACCGCCGGCCGGCTGCTGCAGGCACAGCGCTTGCGGATGCGCCGGCGCTGTGCTGCCTGGCTGCGGTTGCCGCTGCAGGTGGCTGCAGGCATGCAGATCGAGGGCAGCAACTGTTGCTGCCCTTCCTCGCTTTTGCGTCAACGATTTTGACGTTAATATTCTTCCTAAACACAACACACGCAGTTCAAAACCAATCATTCGCACGAACAACCTAGCTCTGATACCACTGTTGGGAAATCATGGGGGGCGACATCATATGCGCAGCGGAAGAACAAGAAAACAAAAATCCCCGATTCCCAAAAAGATGTTCGTCGTCGTGCGAAGATTGGTGCGCAAAAATCCGCAAAACACAAAACTGCGTATAGAGATTGTGTTACATAGGGAGATCGTATATCTCTGTTTCCTTGCAGATCCTTAGGAGAGGGTGAAGGAGGTCAAGCGTCCTCCTCTCTAGCGGTGATCCACACAGCAGGGTTGCGACGACGCTCCTCAAGACTCCAGGCCTGCTCTAAGGTTGAGAGGGAGAGGAGAATAGGAAAGGCAAGCAAAGACTCTAGCCTATGAGGCTGTTAATCCCTCCTATTTATAGAGATCCCGTGTCAAACCCTAATGGGTCCTTCCCTAGTGGGTATTGGATCTGCATCCAATAAGACAAGGGCTCCGTCAGATATCTTATATCCGAACCTCTACTCATCGCAATGCCTACCATATGTGTGTGACCCTCTATGCCCAATATTGAGCTGGTCGTGAGTTATACCTGTCAGAACTCCTTCTAACTCAGTGAATTATTATCTCTGTAATAATTCACTCGACTCATCGACTACGGACGTACTAGGCCACTACGCTGTAGTCCCTATACGATATAGGGGAATCCAATCCATTGGACCTATCTGTCCTCAATTACCATGTACCTATAGTCCCTCATCCATCTAATATCCCAGAGACCGTATATCGAGTATGGTGCTGTCAGACCCATACGGTTTCTACTCAAGTCTCGCTCTAATCGGATTCTCCCGGAGAACTCTTTCTCTCTCAACCCGAATGACCCTGGCTAGGGATTTGTCTGAGCAAGAACACATGGGATATTCCTCTCATGACGCCGAGAGTGGATGATCCTCTGTCGACACTCAATAGCCCTTATAAGGTCGACTACCACTCCTAATGACCAACTGTACTAGATTTGGGACAACCAAACCTATAAGTCTGGTATCAAAGAGTGAAGCACTCATACAGGACATCCTTGGTGTCTCAAGTCTAAGGACCAGATACACCACTAGGACTACGGAATCGCTATCTGACAATAAGGCATCATCAACCATCCAGCATTCCGTAAGCGGATCAATCAGTGAACTCATTCTCCAATGAGCACCTGTACTGTATCCCTAGTGTCCCTACACGAGCAGCTATGAGACCAGCTGCATCCATCATATGGACGGGTATACAGCACACCAGTCTATCCGGTTATCACGATGTCCCTCTCGAGTAACCTATGATCGGGATTATTTAGGATATGTGTTTAAAGGTGAATCGATCTCATTATCGTGATCTCATCACGATCCGATTCCCATTGCACAAATCCAAGGACATCACAATATATATATGCATTTATGCAATAGTTATAAAGTGATATACGCCAAAATATAATAAGCAAAAAGATTCTGTATCAAGTCACACGTGCCATCACTCACGTGATTGGCTTGCTGGGCACCTATGACTAGCAGTAACAATACCTGCAACTCATCATTAAGAGACATTTTTATGAAGGATAACTAGTTAGTGATACTTTGCATTTCATTTAAATGCTCAGCAATAGAAGCACCCACTCTATATTTTAGGTTCACAAGTTTTCTAATCAAAATAGCTTTGTTGCTAGTTGTTTTTCTTTCATAGAGATTTTCCAATTTTTTCAAAATAGAATATGCAGAACTTTCAATAGAAACATGGTGAAAGACACTATCATCAACTGTTTTTTGATCTAACATCTTCCACTCATCATCTGTCATAATTTTGGGTTTTGCACTATCCCCTTGTAAATGTTCATACAAATCTTTGAAATACAAGAGATCTTCCATTCTTAGTTTCCATATCATCCAATTGCTTTCATTTAAACTAACAATGCGAGAAACACTATTGGCCTCCATGTTCAGATGCAAAATTAAATCACTATAACCCTGCTCTAATACTAATTGATGGGATATAAAGAGAAATAACTTTTGTATATAAACAAATACGAGTAGACCATAACATACAGTGGAATTAAATGGAACCACAATCAAATAGAATACCAAGATATACATGGAAAACCCCTTCAATGTGAAGGGTAAAAACTACGAGATAAACTAGAGATAATCCACTATAATAATAATGAGTATACAAATCTTAATCTCTTGCCCAAAACCCTAGCAACAATCATAAGAGAATAAGTGGGATACAAGGATCACGTCACTGTGCACAATATCTAAATCCTCCCTAATTCTCCCCAAGTAATCATAGTATGAATTTACTGTAGATCTGATCTAACTTGAGATGAAAGCACTACTAGATGATTAAGAACAGTCTCTCTATGTTGTCCTTGTCTTCTTCCCTTTTTTTCTCTTGTTTTTCAGCCTTGTTTTCCTCATTATCTTTGGAATCACGTGGCTGCAGCCTTCTCCCTCGCTGCTGTCCCTTTTTTATCTTTTTCTCCATCAAAAAATGCAGCCACCATGCACCATAACTTTTAATCTAGGGTTAGATCAAGGGGTGTGGGTTGTGGGCTAATAAAGCCCACCATGGGCTGAATGCTGTCAGCCCAACAATATATTATCAATCTTTTATTAAATTATTCAATATGATATTTCAAAAGATGCTAAAAGAATTTGATAATTGTTTTTTATCCATATCCTTTTTAATTAAATTGCATATCTTTCCTTTTGTCCCAAAAAAAAAAAAAAAAAAAAGGAGGTTGTGTGCATGTTACCGGGAGACGTACTACCGAGGAATTATTGAAAGATAGCTTTCCTATGATAGCATAACACCAGCAAATCTAATTTTGGTGGGAAGGTCATTTTGTGCCATGATATGGTATTAAGAGCAAGTCCAACATAAATTTATCTTCTCAAAAAAACAAAGGACATGATAATATATTTTTTTAAATAACTTTACAACTAAGATAGTAAATGAGTAGGTTAAAAAGTCTTAGATTTTTTTGGCGAAATTAAGAGTAATCGTCGATTATAAAATCTGTAGGACTATCGTCAAGTACTTGCATAAGGCAAAGACCATATAGGTAGAATCAATCCCACTATATCTAGAAGAAATCCAAAATTTATCACAATTTAATTTAAACTAATCGACCATTGACTCTGTGTCCACAACATCACATGCCTTCTACGTCATACATGAATAAAGGAGGAAATAGAGCTGAGGTCACATTTGGAGCGTACTGTGAATCACGCGCAGCCGACGCCGAGTCCATTGTACGTGGCAGTCAGCCGCTTCGCGTTTCCCGGAAGAGTCATTTTCTTGGGTTTGCTGCTCCGTCGAAATCACTCGATGTTAAGTGCAAAGTAATTGCCCGGTGATGGGTGGCGACGGTGGACCATTCAAACTTGGCAACCTTTGAACCGCCGGATATTAATCGTACCGACAATTCCTCGATTCCTTTCCTATTAGAGTAAAAGGTATATTCTGTATTGGTTTATGTTAATGCTAGAGAATAAGAATCTAACCTCAAAGAAAATATGTTCAAATGTTATAATTTTAAATATAGAATTGATAAAATAACGTGTAAAAGCGTGTGTGAATATCGTGTTACAAGTATTTCTTCATTTCATACAAGTGTTCAAATTAGTCTTTCAAAGTATAATCATATCCTACATGCACATATATTGTGAGTCAGAAATATTAATGAATAAAAAAATCATAAAAATTAAAAAATCCAAAGTAAAAGTTTGGAGAGTAACAAATATCGATAAATAAAATAGTTAAGAAGTGAACTATAAATAATCATTTTCATCATTTAAGTAATTTTATTTTTTTTCAGAAAAAAACTTTTAAAAAAATTAAATGGCTTACCTTCCAATTGCCTATAAATAATGTGTTTTTTTTCTTTTTTAAATATAAAAGTATCAATCATATAGTTGAATCATTCTTATCCACTTATTAAGCAAATAATTTTGAGAAAGATATTTTATAAAATAATAGAAAGTAAAAATAAGAAGGTGGATAAAGAAAACAATTATTCTATAGTTACTTTTTAAATAAAAGATGTTCGAATTTTAATTACGAGCAAAATTTCAACTTAAATTATGTTTCTTAGATGCTTCACAGACTTCAATATCAAACCATATTTGGATAACTATCATCAAATTAACAAACATATGAAATCATTCGAGAAATAAATATGATATTATGGAACCAATGTCTCGAGATGGATATATTAAAATCCAAATATTACAAATTCATCAAGTATTTTTATTGGTCGATAAATCTATTACGAGGAAATTTGATCGCCTATTATTGTAACTAAGGAAAGATCTTAATAATTAAGATGCATTTAAAATGTCAGATGATTGAGTGATCGAAATGTTTAAATGTGCATTTTATGTCATATTCAATGAAAAAAAAAACCAGCCTATAACAATGTCACAAATGGAATTGTGATTTCAAATATCATACAACTTGATTGCATATTGTATTATATATCTAATAGTTTTGGAAAGAGGATTTTGGGTTTATATAATAGAAGATGGTTGCCGTGGTGATATATTATCAATCTTTTATTAGATTATTCAATATGATATTTCAAAAGATGCTAAAATAATTTGATAATCGTTTTTTATCCATATCCTTTTTAATTAAATTTCATATCTTTCCTTTTGTCCAAAAAAAAAAAAAAAGTTGTGTGCATGTTACTGGGAGACGCACTACCGAGGAATTATTGAAAGATAGCTTTCCTATGATAGCATAACACCAGCAAATCTAATTTTGGTGGGAAGGTCATTTTGTGACATGATATGGTATTAGGATCAAGTCCAACATAATTTCTCTTCTAAAAAAAAAAAGGACATGATAATATATTTTTTTAAATAACTTTACAACTAAGATAGTAAATGAGTAGGTTAAAAAGTCTTAGAATTTTTTGGCGAAATTAAGAGACCAATTCACAACAATATTACCCTCTTTAAAAAGAGATATTTGAAAATTAATGAATAACAAAAATAAAAATGATCTACTTCAATGCTTTTCTTCATTGCTATTTGCATTACTTAGCTAATTTTATATCTCCATTGTATCATTATTTCATGAGGCTGCTAATGTTTGTTTTTGCTTCTGGCACCCAATTCATGATGTTTTGTAGAGTATTGAATCTAGAAATATTTGATATCAGTCGTTAGGTCTTCTACTAACATATCAATTTCAAGGTTCTTTTGGTATTTGCAATACAAGCCATCTTGGGTACGATTTACAGTAGTAATATTTTCATTAGTTGTTGTTGTTATTATTATTTAAATAATATTATTTGGTTCACCAAGTAAAAGATTGAATGAGTTATCCGAGGGATGAATGTACTCAGAAATTGTTTGTGTTAAATACATAAATAAATCAACCAATGATTCGTATTCTTTTCAGTTATCTTCTCAATCTTCACGTACGTTCATGCATTGGGATTAATATCCGATTGCATCCTATGAAATCTTTTGGGTTTAACATTTTAGACGAGTGCTAGCACGAGGAAATCGTTGGAGAATAAAAAACACTCTTAACACTCCCGAAAGGATAAGACAAACTTTCAAGTAAAAGGTGCAAATGGCGATATGAAGTGAAGAAGACGAGCGAGGAGAAGAATGGAGGGTGCAAAGGCCGCGATGAAGCGGGAAGACGAGCGAGGGGAAAATTTGTGGTTTAATCTAAAAAATATTATTATCTTTTTAAAATGATAGAAATTAAAACTTAATAAATAAAGAAAATTTATTATTATTATTATTATTATTAGTTTGCTTTCTTCCTTTCCACTTATATCTTTGTTCTTTTTTCCTTATTAAAATTAAAAATATTAAAAAACGAAAGGTTTCTATTTTTCATGATAAACCATATATATATATATATATATATATATATATATATATATATATATATATATATACACACACACATATATATATATATATGTATATATGTATATATGTATATATGTAAATATGTACATATGTACATATGTACATATGTACATATGTACATATGTACATATATATATATTTATATATATATATATATATATATATATATATATATGTTCATATATAAATATATATATATATATATGTACATATATATATATATATATATGTACATATATATATATTTATGTATATATATATATATATATATTTATATATATATATGTATATGTATATGTATATTTACATATACATATACATATATACATATTTTTGAATCTCGTATTTTGATAATGAAACCAGTTGATATGTGTTTATGATTTAATCTATGTTTTGAGTAACGTAGTATGCTTTGATTAGGATGAGATAATTAAAGCAGGAAAAATCATGTTGTGCTAGAAGAAAATATGTCAGAGGATTGGACGTCGAACCGGTGGATCGGTCGACGTATCGACATAAGGCTTCGGGCCGTGGATTATGGCATCGGGCCAAGAAGAGCAGGTATTGCGTTAAGGATATCGGAGTTGCGGAGTCAATTGGCCGATTGGGCAATAGGCCGCAAGAAAGGACGAAGCATCGAAGAATCGGACGAAGCATCGAGAGACCAATGACATGCCGGACAACTTGATTAATGTTTAGTATTAATTGTCTAGATCGAAGTTTGTTTTACATATGCAGGATTAACTACGATAGCAAGTCATGGAGCAAAATGATGTCCTGGAGTCAAGGACACGATTTCGTTGGGAGTTCGAAAGTTTGTCGAAAGTCCGGACGTTTGTCGGAAGTTCTAATAGAACCAGCCGAGAAGTCTCGGAGCTTGCTAGAGAAGCTCGTCGGAACTCGCCAAGAAGATCGTTGTGAAGTCCAGGAGCTTGCCGGGAATCCGTCGGAACATTGCCGCGAGATCGTCAGAAGTTCACTAGAAGATCGTCGGAAGCTCGCCGAAAGAATAGACATAGGGACTTGTTTAGCTTAGCAAATGTCTTAGGAATCGTAGTTAGCATGTAATTGGGTTTGGATTTGGACCAACCCAATTAGGGGCCAGCTAGGCCCATGTAAGAATTGTGTTGGGCCCAATAAGAGGCCCAAACAATGCCCCAATAAGTCTCATCGTCGTGGCACAACCTTCGAGACTACGTCAGGCGGTGGTACCACTAGTCTGGGCAGTTGTATCTCCCCTGGCAGGGTACCAGGTAGTGGTACCGCTAGTATGGGCAGTGGTACCGCTCAGCACTGCTCCCTAGGCGGTAGTATCGCTAGATTGTGCGGTGGTACCGCCCAGGGCAGTGTCAGTGTCAGACTGACACTAGGCGGTGGTATCGCCCAACGCAGGCAGTGGTACCGCCTGTGCCCGGGGAACCCGGGATGGGAAAGTTTTAGGCTCCAAGTTTGAATCAACTTGAAGCTTATAAATACCCCTCTCATCCCTAGTTAATGCACACAAGTATTGAGAGTAAAAAAGTATAGAAACGCTGCTGCAATCTTGTGTGAGCTCCTCTTAAAGTTCTAAGTGTTATAATAGTTTGAGAGAGGAGTGAGTGGGGGTGTAAGGGTTATCTCCTAAACTCGGTACAAGAAGAATTGAGTTGTAAAAGGTGGTTGGTCTTCGATTATTGAAGAAAGACCGTTAGTGGATGCCGGTGGCCTCGACGAAAGAGGAATCAGCGAAATGGATGTAGGTCACAACGACCGAACCACTCTAAAATCTGGTTTGCATTTCTTTAAGCAATTTATCTTTACTACAAATCTCCTTAAGTGCTTACTGCCTTCAATTCTTACGTACGCTTTCAAGTTAAGTTTCCAAAATCGATTTTTCATAGGAAAAGTTTTTTATCGTACGAAGGTTTTTTTGAAGACGTGATTTTACCGCTGCACTAATTCACCCCCCCCTCTTAGTGCTGACCCCGATCTTAACAATTGGTATCAGAGCAAGGTTCACTCTCAGTTGGATTAAAACCCAAGAGAAATGGCTCTTTTCGGCTTTCAAGAGGTTCACTCTCTCATTCGTCCTCCCCTTTTCAATGGGACAGACTACACTTATTGGAAAACTCGAATGAGAGTTTTTTTTGTTTTCATTGAATCTTGATTTATGGCATATAGTCGAATCCGGTTTTCAAATGTCTTCTCTTCCAATGAACCATTGGAATAATTTGGAAAAGAAGACGTTTTCTCTAAATACAAATGCTATGAATGCCTTGTTTTGCGTCTTAGATAAAACGGAGTTTAATCGGATTTTTTTGTGCGAAGTAGCCTTCGATATTAGGCATATTCTCGAAATCACACATGAAGGCATGAATAAAGTTAAAGATTCGAAAATCAATCTTTTAATGCATGATTTTGAACTGTTTCACGTGAAACCAAGCGAAACCATTGGAGACATGTACACCCATTTTACGGATGTTATCAATGGTTTAAAAGCTCTTAGCAAATGTTTTTCGGATTTTGAACTTGTAAACAAGATTTTGCGTTCTCTTAATAAGAGTTGGGATACAAAAATAACGACTATTCAAGAATAAAAAAACTTGAACCAATTTCCAATCGAAGAACTAATAGGGTCCTTGATGACCTATGAAATGACGTGCAATGTACGTAAAGAACTTGAAAACCACCTTCCAAAGAATAGGAAGGATTTCAAACTTAGAACATTTGAACACCACTCGAGCATAAGCTCAAGTGATTGTGAACTTGAACTTATTACTATGAAATTTAAAAAGTTCATTAAACAAAAATTAAAGAACAAAAAGAACGAAACTATCTGCTTTGAATGCAAGAATAAGAACAAAAATTGGGATGAATCGACCTCCTCTGAAGATGAGGAGAAAATCAACAAAGGGGAAGTGTCAAACTACGCCTTAACAGCATTCGACGATGAGGTAATCGAAACCTCCTTAATTTATTTTGAAATCACATGATGCTTTCCATGATGCATTTTTTTTATTTAGTTTAGAAAAATTATTTTTTAAAAATTTCATAATGTAATGAAAATACAAAAAATTAGGAATCATGCTTATCCTTATAGTAATTTTTTAAAATAATCATAAAAATTGTATATTTTATGAAAATATTAAATGTTTTGATATCATGATTGATGATTTTATGCATGAGATTTTAAAGTTATACATGATGATTTTTGTGATTTATTGGTCTTAATGGTTTTTATGATGAAATTCATTTTTCGATCCTAAACGTTGATGCACATTTTTATTTAGCATAAATGAAATAAATCATATGAATTGAAACAACTAAAAAGAGGAAAATATTTTTCTTGAAAATTATTTTTCTCTATCTTATTGATTTTGATGAATCCATTTGTATCATTTTTAAGAATATCTTGGACTTTGAAAATGATTTTGATGATTTAAATTTGAATAAATTTTTATCCAAATCATGATCTTGATTCCTTGATATTTAAAATTAAGATTTATAATGAATTAAGAATTTTCATTAATCGTTCTCCTACAATTCTTCTTGGTATTTTATTTAAAGAGAAAATTTAATATATGAATCATGTCTTTTGGTATTTACATGATCTTATCTCTCATGATATGACTTATTTTTGTATAACTCTGTATTCATCACCCAATTAATTTTTCTTGATGATATAAAATGAATGTGATGAAACAAAAATATGCATGAAACATGGTAGGATGTAATTTGATAAAATTGGCACCATCATGATATGGAAAATTTATGATTTGAAATGATGCATGCAATACTTATACTTCTTATTATGATGATATATGTGATGTATTGCATATAATGTATATCATGAATGCTCTAAATGATGAATGTTTGGTATCATGATCAAAATATTGATAAATGTTTAAAATTTTTAATATTTTAGTATCATGTATGATATGCTGATAATAATGATTGATTTATTTTTCGGTATCATGCATGAAAAATAAAATGTAAGGTTTTTGAAACTGTGCATGTTTTAATTTAAAAATATAATGATGCACAAATAAGATTGATACTTACTTTTATCATAATTTGAAAATTGATGTAAAGGGTCTTCCCTTCTTTTTGCCAATGACAAAGGGGGAGAAAGAGTTGGTAATGTGCACATCTCAAAGAGAAAGATGCTAACTTGTACAATTCAAGAATGAAGCAAAATTTTACTAGCTTGCACTTTGCAAAGGAAGCAAAAAATAGCACTTCTCAAATGAGAAGAAAGAAATTGCTATCTTAAACATCATCAAGAATTGCTAGCTTGAAATCTCAAGAAGATGTAAAAATATGCTATCTTGCACATCGCAAAGAAAAGCAAATATGCCAACTTGCACATCTTTAAATTTGCTAGCTTGTATGTTGTAAAACTTACATATCTATAACTTGATAGCTTGAATGTTCTAAGCATGATGTAACACTTGCTAAATTTTCTAGCTTCAAATTGCATGATGATAAAACTTGATATTATGTTTTATATGCAACGAGTTGAACTTATATTTCAAACACTTGATAGTTGAAACTTCTCCTTTTTATTGATGACAAAGGGGGAGAAGTATGTTTATGTCATGCATGATTTTATCATACTTTGGTATCTTGGATTTTTTAATCCAAGAGTTTATATCAATATGGCATATTGATAGGGGGAGTTTGTTTAAACTCTGTGAGTTAAGGTTAACTCTGTCATTGATTGGTTGTCATCATAAAAAAGGGAGAGATTGTTGAATCTCATATTTTGATGATTAAACCAATTGATATGTGTTTATAATTTAATCTGTGTTTTGAGTGAGACAAGATGCTTCGAACAGGATGAGACAATTAAAGCAGGAAAAATCATGTTGTGCCGGAAGAAAACATGTTAGAAGATTGGACATCGAACCGGTGGATCGGTCAACATATCGACAAAAGGCTTCGGGTCATGGATTCGGGCATCAGGCCAAGAAGAACGAATATTATGCTATGGATTTCGGAGTTGCGGAGTCAACTGGCCGATTGAGCAATAGGCCGTAAGAGAGGATGATGCGCCGAAGAATCGGATGAAGCGTCGAGAGACCAATGATATGATGAAAAACTTGATTAATGCTAAGTATTAATTGTCTAGATCGAAGTATGTTTTAAATATGCATGATTAATTATGATAGCAAGACATGGAGCATAATGAAGTCCCGAAGTCAAGGACGCGATTTCGTTGGGAGTTCGAGAGTTCGTCGGAAGTCTGGACGTTCATCGGAAGTTCTGGCGGAACCAGTCGAGAAATCTCGGAGCTTGCCAGAGAAGCTCGTCAGAACTCACCAAGAAGATCGTCGTGAACTCCAGGAGCTTGCCGGGAGTCCGCTGGAACATTGCTAAGAGATCGTCAGAAGTTCACCGGAAGATCGCTCAAAGCTTGTCAGAAGAATAGACATAGGGACTGTTTAGCTTAGCAAATGTCTTAGGAATCGTAGTTAGCATGTAATTGTTAGGATCGGAGCTGCACTAAGAGTGGGGGAGTTAATTAGTGCAGTGGATTAAAACTCTTAAGTATGAAATTGATTTCATAAATGTGTAGAGATTTCGATTCGATGAAGGATAACTTAGCTAAAATAGCTCGAGTAAAGATAGTCAAGAGTAGGGAGATGAAAACCGAACAATTTGCAGCTAAGTAGAGAAATGGTTCAGAAAATTAAACACTCACAAATACAAGGACCACCACGATGTATAGTGGTTCGGTCAAATGACCTACATCCACTTTCGAAGCCTTCTTCGATGAGGCTCCCAACTTCCACTAGCAAATCACTTTGAAGGGGAAGGACCAAATACCCCTCTTACAACCTTCTTACAAGTGGTTCACACTCTTACAGATTTTTTCAAAGAGAAAGAGGGAGGTGAACACTTAAGCTATTAAAAATAAGACTTTGCTAGAGTTTTTTCTCACTTTCTAACTTCTCAAAAAGATGTATTCTCTACTGAGAATTGAGGGGTATTTATGAGCCCCAAACATATTCAAATTTGGGCTCCAAATTTGAATTACTTTGGGGTTTTTCGGTGCTGGCAGTGCCACCGCCTGTCAGTGTCTGACACTAACAGTGTACTGGCGGTGCCACCACCTGGACTATTTCGGCTCATTGGTTGGGCTCCAAACTTAGCCCAAACCAGTCCAAACTTGGGCCCAATTGGCCCCTAACCGAGTTATAGGATTAACCCTTAATCCTAACCCAAATTATATGCAAACTATGAAATTAAGACATAGCCCTAAGCAAATTTTTAACCGGCAACGTCGAGTTTCCTTCTAGCGAGCTTTTCGGCGAACTTCCGATACACCCTCGGATTTCTTCTGGAGGAGTCCCAACAGGCTCCCGATCTTGTGGCGAGGTAAACTAGTCTTTGGCAAGTATCTTAACCTTCTTAGTGATCTCCGCGAACCTCTGACGATCTTTCTGACGGACTTCCAAAAACTTCGGCACGTCCCCGATTCTTTCTCGGTTGGTTCCAACAGCACTTTCGATGATTCATCGAACTTTCGGCGGACTCTCAAACACCCATCGAACTTGACTTCGGTAAACTTGCTTTATGTCTTCAAGCTATCGTAGTTAATCCTGCACACTTAACTCAATAATATGGATTAGATCAATTAACCCATCAATTGACTTCATCATCAAAATTCGAGATTCAACAATCTCCCCCTTTTTGACGATGACAATCAATTGATGACGGAGTTAATCATAACTCCCCCTATCTATATGTCATATTATAAGAAGATAAAAACACTTGAATTAAATCTCTTTGAATTCAAGCCTAACCCAATAAGTTCTATCCGTTGAACTTATCGTTATTCTTAATAAGCATAAGTAAATACGAAACTTTGTATTTCTCATAATTTCAAGGCATGAAAATTATTTTCAAGCCGAATGATAAAAGACAATTATCATTTCGACAAGAAATAATAATAATTTGAAATTTCAACATGGATCTCATGATATAAATGCAAGGCATGATTTCATATGATCATAAGATGATTGCTTATTTTATTTATTTATTTATATATATATATATATATATTGATAAACATGATACGACAACTAATCTAAAAACTTTCATATGCAATATGCTCAAACAGTTTTACGATGCTTTTAAGGAATATAACACATATAAGACATTTTTTATTGCAGTATATAACATATAAGCTATTGCAATACGATACATATAAGTCGTGCTAATTTCATATTTGCACAAGTCATAAATCTTTTGGACATTCTTCTACCCGTTTGTCATCAACAAAAAGGAGATGAGGTTTTAAGCATAAAA